>NW_026055205.1:0-134345 GCF_022829205.1 Neoarthrinium moseri | reverse complement strand
AAAAAAAAAAAAAAAAAAAAAAAAAAAAAAAAAAAAAAAAAAAAAAAATTGCAAACAGTTACTCCTCTTGTTACCATCTGTGAAAAATAGACCATCACGGGTTACAAATTGAGTGAGCACCAAATACCACTGACCGAAGATCAAAGGATAATAATACACGGCACCGTGGAGTCAAAGGTAGATCGGTTGTGAGCCTCGTGATATGGCAAATTAAGCCAGTAGTTCCGGCGACGTAGTGCGTCAAGTGTTTCGATAAAGACTGGCGGCTTCATAAATTATCAAGCTTCTCTTAATTGGTCTGCTTGCCCATATGTTCTATTGAGATCGGGGTATTTCCACCCACTCCAGGAGTGTCGCCAAAACATGAATCAGAGAGTACCAAAAACGCCAAACACCCCTGCCCGCCTCCCTAAGCACTCGTATATATCCCCTCGAGAGCAAGTACACGCCAGTCATGTGATACATCCGCCTAGCCTTTTCGTTTCCAGAGTCTTACACTCCTCTTTCTATGGCACAACTCACTTTTGAGCAGCAATACAAAGACGTAATCACCGTTTCTATATTACATTGCCTGCCATGCCCATGAAGAGCGCATGTACCGCCAAGCTCAGAGTCCAGAAGCCGACCTTCTTCAGGCGGCGGACACGGCTCTGTTGGTCTTCCACATCCCGAGCAAACGCATCGTACACCTCGGCCGAGACGTCGGTCATCAGTCCACAATCGAAGACCGACCACGCGCCATCGAAGTCGGAAGAGCGCTTGACGATCCGGCAGCCGATGGGAATGTACGTCTTCTTGGCGTTGATGTATGCTACAATCGGGCGCACGAGCGCCTGGTTCACGTACGACAGGCTCGACGTGAAGACAGGCACCGTGGCCTTAACGTCGTTGAGATGGATTCGTAGATCCATGACTAGGTAGCGGGGTGGTTCGTCATCCTTGGACGGGCTTGCCGGTGTGGAGGCAGCGTCCTGGGAGACTGGGTCCGCAGGCTTGGCCTCTGGATCTGATTCATCAATCACAGGGATCTGGTATGCCTCCTCAAAGGTTCCGCTGCGCATATTTTCGTCGCCTTCTTCCTGGAGACGTCGCTTGTTTCTGTCGAGAATTTGGAGGTAGCGGTTGGAGGTAACAGCCTCTTCTAGACGATCATAGAAGTCGGACATCACTTTGGTGATGCTATCGTCGTCGTCATTGGGGAACATGACGTCGGCGACAATGTCAACATTGCCCTCATAAATCCATCCGAATGGGCCCTCATCGCCTCTGTTCAAATGGTCGATTCGGAGACCGTCTATCCGCAGGCGGCTGAACTTCTTCCACGCATCCGGCTCGCCCAAGTCAGTGGAAAACCGTTCTTGACCAGCAGCAACTCCGTGAACTTGGCGGGGATGTATCGTGAAAAGCGAGCCATCGTAGGAACCCGACATGTGGTTCGCCGATAGCATGTCGTAAAAGAGGTATTGCTTCCGGAGCTGCGGAAGCTCGCAGGAGTAAATACTGACGGAGAAGGGACGGAAGCCGCCTGGCTGATGTACAGTAACCAGGAGATCTTCCATCTTGAAAGATTCGATCTCAAAATCGCCCGGGTTGTGCTCATGCCGATAGGACAGGGGATCTACATTACCCCCTGACCAGTGCACATGTGTCCTGTCAATAACACCTCGGACTCCTTTGATTTCTACGTCCTTCAGGAACCCTTTTCCATTCCACCACTTGGCAAAAGACACTGTGACATTCACCGTGTTGAGGGTGACGTCAAACTGTGTGTAGTTGCCATCATCTACCTCCCAGGCCTCCTCTTTGGGTCGCTCGGCAGCGGCGGCTGCGGCAGCGCTAGAAGGAGAACCTTTGCTAACGGAAGACTTTGTCTGTCCGGGTCGCCGCGACACGAAGACGTTCCTGAAGGAGATGACTCCATCTCCCCATCTGGGGACAATAGCAGACTCGAATATGACGGTCAAGCCTGCAGACTCGGTGAGGTAGTTGCCCACCTTCTTTGCCAGCCATTCTAGAGCGTAGTCAGTATGGAGCAAGATCTGTTGGTTACTATCTTCATAACTTACCTTGGGCAGAGACGGTGTTGACCAGGAACAGCAGTCCGGAGACAAAAGTGGTTGTCCCGACCAGGATCCAGACAAGATGACCGAAGAGGAAGAATGAGAGGAATGCACCCCATTCATCAGTGTTCCAAGGTCGCATACTCCTGATGGAGAACCACTTGAATCGGACTTTCAACCGTTCCCAGAACCCGTTCGCTGCTGCCAGAAACTCCTCCTTTGTGGGTCGGTGTGGAAGATGTACGTTGGGGAGATGGAAATAGTTCGAGATATAGTTGTGCTCTTGCGTCGACTCGGCCTCGGGAGCCTTCGTCTCGGACTTGGCTGCGGAGGGTGACTTCACAGGCTCATTTTGAGACTTTGCAGCAGCAGTAGCTTTGCTTGCACCGGTGTTCGACTTGGTGCTTTTCTTTCTCCTCATCGTTGCATGTGGTCGCCTCCTCCTTCCGGTGTGGATGCCTCTCTGCCATGGTTGCCGGGCTAGCTTGAGCAGGTCTGCTTTCTGTGACACATTTGCCAGCAGACCCGAATCGGCCGCGGCGGTACAAGTCGCAACGACGGTGCCTGTACTCGAGGTTGGTGGACTGAAGCTGGCGAGCAGAAGCCCGCCCGAAGTGAAGCTGCGCCGCACATTGTAGCCGGAGGCTTTCGGCGACTTCGGAAAGGCCCAGGATGAAAAATTCGAAGGTCGGCCGAAAGTCGCAGAGGAATGATAAGAGCTGGACGGGCTTGTTTGCCAGCGGCTCACTGGGTTGCGTCTCGAGGGCGCGCGCACAGTCAGGAAGTCCAGGGACTCGTAGAGCGATCTCCAGGCGTGCCGCCCGAAGAGCGTCGTTCTAGCTGTAGACGACATTGCGAGAGCTCATGGTGATCTGCGGTGTTGAACAAGCAGACAGTCCTCGAACGAGTTGGAGGGATTAGATAGCCATGGGCGAGTGAGTCACGGCCAGCTGCGTCGACTTGCTTATCAAAACAACAACATTAGCATCAACGCATAAGGCACGATGGAGGCTAGACAAGCAGACGGCCCATGGAGCATGAAATGTCAATCAGGGTATGGGCTCGCGCAGCAAATCTCGTCATCAGAATATCCATGACGCGCTAGCGATGCGTCCGGGTCGACCTGCGCTATGCTGGAAACCGCCAAGCTCCAAGAAAAAAATCCGCTGATCCCCCAGCCCAGCCACTGGACTGGGCCGACTGGTGGCTGCTGGCTGCTGTCTGCCCAGCAAGCCAGCCCAGCCCAGGCCACCGGGCAAGCCGGGCCCCCCTAAGACGGCACTCTACGTCCACAGTAGCTAGGATGCGCGGGTACCCTCCAGTGTAGCGAGGCCGTGCGGCAGAGAACCTTAGGGGTCTTGTCGGTCTCCCAAGCTGCCAACCCCCCCAAACCCAAGCAGGCCAAGCTGCTGGACCGCTGGCTTATCGTTATCGGGCTATCGAGAAGAACCTACCCCACGTACATAAAAATTATTTGGGCGGAAGGCGGTATCGATATCCACTGAGCCCGCCCAGATCGTGAACCCTCGCTACCCAGCGTCGTGCGCATTCCCACCAGATCTTCTCGACAGCAACGCATCTCAACCGCCCTGACACATACGGCTTGCACATATCCTCCCACCAGACCAACATCATGCCCGCCCCAACAGCGCTCAAGGCGCCCACGGACGCCGACGCCGCCATGCCCGTCCAAGTCCCCGACGTCGCCCTCCCCGCTCCCACCGAGGACGAGGACCTGCTGCTCGACAGCACGGCCATGAACACGCTGTCGGCCGACGCCATCGCGCCGCCCGCCGCGCCCGCCGCCGACGGCATGGAGATCGACGAGGAGTCGCGGCCGCAGTTCGCGCCGCAGAAGGACGCGGCGGCGGCGCACCGGGTCGAGACGCGCAAGGTGCCCATCCCGCCGCACCGCATGTCGCCGCTCAAGGCCAGCTGGCCCAAGATCTACCCGCCGCTGGTCGAGCACCTCAAGCTGCAGTGCCGCATGAACGTCAAGACCAAGTCGGTCGAGCTGCGCACCTCGCGCCACACCTCGGACACGGGCGCCCTGCAGAAGGGCGAGGACTTTGTCCGCGCCTTCACCCTCGGCTTCGACGTCGAGGACGCCATCGCCCTGCTGCGCCTCGACGATCTGTATATCGAGACCTTTGAGATCAAGGACGTCAAGACGCTGAACGGGGACCACTGTAAGTCGTCACCGCGGGATACGGGATTTCTGAAGGAAAAGGAGGAGATGATGCTAACTCTTGATCCTAGTGGCTCGTGCTATTGGCCGTATAGCGGGCAAGGACGGAAAGACCAAGTTTGCTATTGAAAACGTGAGTCCATACCACAATCAGCCTCATATGCGCGACAAGGGAGGACTGGGCTAACGAAATCTGACTGCAGGCGAGCCGGACGAGAGTCGTGCTGGCAGACAGCAAGATCCACATTCTCGGAGGCTTCAAGAACATTCAAATTGCACGAGAGAGCATAGTGTCCTTGGTGAGTACCCTTTTTTTTGGTCTCAGGCAGACATTGTTTAGCTGACTTGAGGAATACAGATCCTGGGTAAGCAGCCGGGCAAGGTCTACAACGGATTACGGACCGTTGCTTCGAGGATGAAGGAGAGATTCTAGACGACTTAAGGAGTTCAAGAGAGTTCTAGTCGGGAAATGGTATGAGAAGAACGTGGCGGAGAAAAAAATCATGGACTGGCGTTTAGGGGTACAAGGAGTTCAGAGCGATTCTTGGCTTGATAGATCTCGACAGGGTTCCGTCTCATTGCATGGAAGCATCTCATCCAGTGATCATGGGGGGTATCATTCGTCAAATTGCAAAAGTTACATACAACAACAGGCCCTGGCGCTTGATTCGTGACTTCATACTCGTGTTCGTCATCTGCGGACTTTTTTGACAATCCTTGCCGACGTCTCCAGACCCAAGATCCCTTCAACTTGGGACCAGCTTCGACCGTACATCATTGTCGTCAAGCTCATGATGGCCGATGGTTTCCTACAATTCGCAAACTGAGCCAAACCCGCACTCAAGGCTGTAGTGGTGCTTTCCACAGGCGATATGGTGGATCATCGGATGTGAACCTCAATCACATCCATATCTTCAACACCGGCCTCATCAATGGTAGAGCTCGCCTCCAGCTGCTCGCCGTCAAACTGTATCTCGATTTGTTTGTCGGCAGGAAGTTCCGTCTTCACCCTCCGGAACGCCTTGATCAAGAAGCTGACGCTGCAGTTGACAGGCACCCTCAGACCCTGGTCGCCATAGTTTCTAGATCGTAGCGTCACCTTGATCTTCTTCTCCTCCGGCTTTGGCGCGGGTTCCGGTTCCTCCTCAAGCTCGTCGTCGATCTCGCCGCGCCTGCGCTTGCTCTCCAGCTCCACGGCGGCTTGATGTTGCTCATAGAGCTCAGGCGTCCATGCCTCTATGTGGACTTTGTCCCAACCAGCAAAGCCTTCCTTTCGATACTCGGACCTTGAAAATAGGTTACCCTCATCATCAACGGGCTTGATTCCAAGACTGTTCAATGTTGTAAAATCGTAAATCCTATTGCCCTTCCATGTGAAGAACATGCTGTCAAGAACTGACGGCCGGATCGTAGAACCTTCTTCCTGGAGGCCCTGCTTCAGCTTTGCAGTCCACGTATCTCGGACAAGCTGCATTTTCTTCGTCGTTTGGATCTTGAAGCGCAAGTTCGGCAAGCCTTCCAAGCGCGATTCGATCAAAATGAATGCAGAGCTTTCTTCCTGGCTGGACGGTTCAGCTTCTCGCGCAAGTCTCTCCAAGTTTCTCAGCCTTGCCCGCTCCTGAGCTTCCCTCACGTATTTCGCCGTGAGGTCGTCTTCAGCGGGTAGGTCTTGTTCCATGGGGTCATCATCGTCGTCGTCGTCGTCGTCCACATTGATGAGATCTGCTCCCGGAGGAAGGGTATCCTCGTCATCAGATTCTAGCGAAATCGCTTTCCCTTTTCCCTTGTTTATTTTTGTTGGTGTTCTGTATGCGCCATCGTCGGAATCCGAGTCGTCAAGGGATATGATCTGAGTGCTGGCGGTCAACTTGGAGGTAGAACCGGAGTGCCGGGACTTGGCGGAAGGACTGAATAATGTCGATTTGACGGCTACACTTCGTCTCGTGCTCGTTGGCGACTGTGTGCTGATGCTAGACGACTTTCTCGAGGTGGGGCGCCGCCTGGTTGTATCGTCATCCTCGTCGCTTGAAAGTGACACACACAGGCGCTTGGAATCATGTTGTTGCGACGCTCGCCGCTTGGCCGCTGGTGATTCTCTAGCTTCAGAGGACGGTTGATCTGCAAGTTCGTGTTCCTCCTGAGATTTCCTGCTGTTCGGCTTGCGGGTTTTCGTCTGCTCGGTCGTCTTCTTGTCGAAGAAGGTTTTGTGCAGATCGCTGATGAAAAAGTCCTGGGCATTCTGCTCGGGGGGTTGAGCATCGCCAGCAGGCTTCTCGACGGATTTGCGCTTGACGGTGCGCTTGAAGGGCAGAGGGGCCATCTTTGGCGGTGCAAGAGTGCGCACTCAGCGCGAAAGCATCCCGGGTGCCTTTTGCGATGCGACAGCAAGGTGCCCCAGAAAAAAAGAGGACGACAGAAGCGATTATAGTCGAAGCGAAGATTTGGCGAGGTATGGGCAAGTGTTCGTTCGGGCTGTGGAGACCGTGGACAAGAAAAAAAAATAATGATGCCTGGGATCTCTGAGGAGACACGGTCTTGTCGAGCAGTCAAAACAATGCAATTGCAGTTTCCTGGAGCCTGATGTTAGAAGCCGCAAGAAAGTGACGATTTCTCCAACGCGAGGTACAAGCCGCTCTGCGCCGGGCAGGTACCCCACATCTCGATTGCTTTTTTGGCGTTGCAAGTCGCAAGTCGGGGAGAAAAGGGCACTGTGCTAAAGTACCTGCCCAGCGCTTAGCGCTACATCCCAGGGCCGCTGTCTCTGGCGGCCGCCCAGTGGTACTATGTATGGTACCTACCGCACGGCCAGTGGCAGCTGGAGCAAATCTGGGACCCGGGTCTTGGGATGCGATCGCTCCCTGGTGGATCCGGGATCACACTTGACAATATCAGAGCCGCGACCGCATGTGTCTCTCCGCGCCCGATCTCTCATAGCACCACCAAAGCGCAACTCGAGCCTGCACCAACAACCGCGATGGAGAACGGCACCGGCAACCAAGGCGAAGGCAGGGACCCTTCTGGCTTCCTTTCCGAGATCATCGGCAACCCCGTCACCGTAAAGCTCAACTCGGGCGTTGTGTACAAGGGTTAGTCACCACCAAACACTCACGTGTTCCGCCGCTCTGAGCCGCCCATGCTGACCTGCGCACAGGCGAGCTGCAGTCAGTCGATGGATACATGAACATTGCTCTTGAGAAGACTGAGGAATACGTCAACGGCGTCAAGCGCCGGACCTACGGCGATGCTTTCGTGCGAGGCAACAACGGTACGTAATGCACCATCTCACAGTCGAGGCGACAGAACGTTGACATGCAATCTAGTCATGTACATCTCTGCGGACTGAAGAATGAGCCGTATACCAGGTAGCATCACAAACAAACGGGAGTCACAGCATCATCCCTCAGCTGGTGGAAGGCGTCAGTTGGAAGACGTCAGGCTCGGTGAGCGACTGTGCTATGGCACTGAACGCTAGCACAAACAGGCCCATGGACTGACACGAAGATGTAAATTGATTGCAGGCGCAAAGGTAATCTGTTGATATTGAGGGAATGGGTATCTAGACTAGCAGAGGAAGACACTGATAAAGGTCAACATCAACACCACCAAGCTCATAGCCGATCCGTCCACGCAAAGTACGTCACTCCGTGCACGGCGATCTCTCCGTTCTTGTTCCGCTCGACGTCTTCGCCTTGTAGGGCCTCCTTGAATACTTTGGCCGCGTTATCGCGCTCCTCGCCTTGGAGCACAGAAATCTGGCTCAACGTGTTCAGCCTTGACCACAAGGCATCCTCACTCAACCACACCGTCCACTTCTCGCTGCCCTCACCCATTGGCAGCGAGAACCTCGGAAGATGGTCCATGAACGTATCCTTCACGACCTGCAGAGGGTTTCCAGGAAGTTGCTTCTCAAACACCTGCTTCCATTTCTATGTCGTGCGTCAGCAGAGACGGGGGCCGTCTGTCAGGGGCAGGCTCACCTGATGCCTAAACCGAGGAAGCCCGTCGTCAAGTGAATACACATAGTCGTTAAGCTTCTGCTCCCACTTCGTAGTCGCATTCCACTCTATGGGCTTGTTGTAATCTTCAACATTCCATATCATGCCAAGCACAGCGCCTGGTCTGAGCACCCGGTGAATCTCGCGTAACGCTTCTGGCGTTGCGAACCTGTGAATGGTATGAGCATACGGTCATACAACAATCGCTTCTGCTGTTGATCACTTACCAATGGAAAGCCTAGTTGTCAGATTAGGAAACATTTTGTCAACACGACGTCTTCCCAGGAGCTGTTCCCGACATACCTGTGCTGCAATACACGCATCGCCCCACTCATCAGAGACAGGCATCTTTGCTGCCGAGCCGTCGACCACTTCTACGGCTGGAAGATCCTTCTCTGCAAGCTTCTCTCTCATGCCTTGATGGGGCTCGATTGCCTTGATCAAGAACCTCTCGGACCGCTGGGCAAGGACCTCGGTGAATTTGCCCGTTCCTGACGCGATCTCAACAACATTGAGGTCAGACTGGCCCGCCAGCTTCAAGTTCCTCAGAAAGGTCTCCACGGCCTGCGCCGGGTATGATGGACGGTGCGTGTCGTAGGCGGAGGCATCCTTGAAGCCTTCTGCGGCAGCCGATGGCAGGACGCTCTGAGATGACATGGTATGAAGTTGCTGCCGGACAGTAGCTCAACGGCAAGAAGGACTCGATGACAGTGATGCTTCTGTAAATTCAGAAGTTTCAACTATACACTGTCGTGATTTGTTGGTTCTGTGAGAAGGACGCCCTACTTTCGTTGGTCCAACAATTACATCATTATCTCACACTCCCGATCTTCGGCTGGATGATTGCCCATTCTAGCACTGGTACGCTAGGCGTGCGGCTCCCATCCACCCGCCCAACTGGGACAGGGACAGGGGAGCTCAGTCCAATGGTCTAGGCAGCTTTGCGCAAGTCCGTTGGCATCTTGAGGATCATATGTGGCATATATGCAACCGTGACCAGATCATGGACGATCCTATTGTGAGGCGTTCAAGTAAACCAAATTACATTGCTTTTCGCTAGTAAGAGGCAGTTAAGTAACTAAATCCCCAGGTACCGTAGGTATGGACGGCATGGTTCAACTGTCAGCTCAGAGGTTGTAGGGCTCCAGGGCTGTGGCGCTCCGAGCCGGTGGCTACTGGCTAGTCCCTGCACCCCCAGAGAACAGCTGGTGCCAACCAGACGGAAAGCTTCCGTCAGCTCACGACAGCGAGCCAAGAGCCCTTCCTGCCCTTGTTCAGACACTTGTTTGTTCACAGCCCCATCCGACAACTTGGGACAACAAACATTATGTTCACCTGAAGCACTCTTTTCCACGGCTCGATCTTCCCTGGAGCAGTAGTTGGGGGAGGCTCATTGAACCAATAACGCCAGAATGCGATAGACACTACCGCATGCTGCATCCCCCTATTTCCTTGACCACTTTCCTTCCTTTCGCAGTCTCTCCTTAAGACCTCTTTTGCTACACACCCCAATGATACTCACATACCGCCGCTTCAGGCGTACATACCTCCGCCGCATCTTGTGGGCGCTCGCCGCGCTCTTCCTCCTCGATGTCGTCCGCATCATCTCCAGCCGGCCCTACACCCTTCGGTCTCCCTTGGTGGAGAAACGGTCCACAGCGAGCCCGGGCGCGAACGACACCTCGGTCTTCATAGTGTCGGTACACAGGAACACGGAAGTGATCCAGAGGGCGTCGTGGAACGAGGCGGTGCTGTCATTGGTCGACTACCTCGGCCCCGAGAACGTGCACATCTCGGCCGTCGAGTCCGGGTCGCAGGAGGGCACCAAGGATGCCTTGATAGAGTTGCAGGCCGGGCTGGACGCCAGGGGCGCTTCCAACGAGATCAGCCTGGGCATGACGGTATGGGAGCAGCTGGACGAGATCGACACGCGACCGCCGCCCAACGCCAGGGAGCCCGGGTGGATCTGGAACGCGGCCGAGGACCAATTCGAGATGCGCCGTATACCTTACCTCTCGAGAGTGCGCAACCAGGCGATAGCACCGCTGAGGCGACTGGAGAGGGAAGGTAGGCGGTTCGACAAGGTGCTCTGGTTGAACGACGTCGTGTTCGATGTATGTCTTTCCCAAGCTCCGCAGGGGTATGGTGATCTGATTGGTTACTGACAAGCCTGCAGGCTCAAGATATCCAGACCCTCCTCGATACGCGCGACGGCAACTATGCGGCGGCTTGTTCTATGGACTTCAAGTCGTCGCCCTTATACTACGATACATTCGCTTTACGAGACGATATGGGCCAGAAGACAGCGTCCCTGCATTGGCCTTGGTTCCGGTCGCCGAAAGCCAGAGCCTCGTTGCTCCGAAGTGAACCAATTGAGGTTACGTCCTGTTGGAATGGGATAGTGGTATTCGACGCTGCTCCCTACTACAACAACCCGCCCCTACTTTTCCGTGGTATCGAGGACAGTCTGGCGGATTTCCACCTGGAGGGATCCGAATGCTGCCTGATCCACGCGGACAACTACCTGTCTTCAGAAAAGGGAGTCTGGCTGAATCCCAACGTCCGAGTTGGCTACAATGTGAAGGCATATAACCGGGTTCAGGGCGACCGGTTTCCCGGCCCCTTCTGGGCAATCGTGGGTGTCTGGGTGAACCGCATCGTGAGTTGGCGGGCAGGCATCCAGCACTCACTAGAGATGCGTCATGTTCATAAAAAGATCGATTCATGGACCGCAGAGACTCCCCAAGGGGAGCTGGCCCGGTTTGAACCCGGGGAGGCTTGCCTGATCAATGAGATGCAGATCATGTGGTCGAATGGCTGGAAGCATCTGTAGACAGAGATTGGAGCAAGAGGAAAGAAAAAGCATCAAATCATAGCATGTGAGATACCCAAGAATCGTTTTTTAGAAGCACTGGGTATGCTTAGGACTCTAGTCGATGCTCTTCTCTCCCCGTGACGCTTCTCATCGTGAGTAGGCAGCTTTAGTAGACCCCTTATATGTACATCCAAGCACAGCTATGCGACAAACCCTAGATAACGCCAACAATCATAATCAACAACACATTCAATGCTGTCATTCCTGTCGTCCCTGGATAGCAGAGGCACAGAGCCAGCTACAGCCCAGCCTCTATTTGTTGTGCCAGATAAAGTTCCGCAGGCTGTCCCAATGGTCGCTCTCCTTGTAAATGTAGTTCATGCTGCTCTTCAGACTGGGCTGCAGGTCCTCCGGGTGGTGCCGGAACAGGTGCATGACCATGGCCCAGCTGGTCGCCGCGAAGACGGGCCAGGCGTAGTGGCTGATGGCGGCGGAGCGCGCCTCGCTCGACGACACCAAGGGGAGGCCGGCGCCCGGCTTGACGGCCAGCCGCGCCAGCGCCAACACCACGCGCGCGAAGACGTAGACGACGATCTGCTGGTTCACCGACGAGATCTTGCCCGAGCGCGGCGAGCGGCCTCCGAAGACGAAGTAGCCGCCCAGCAGTCCCGCCAAAAAGGTGTCATATTGGCCTGTGTTTCGGGGAAATGATTAGCCTCCCCTTCTTGAGCATACCGCAGTCCCTTGCGCAACGGCTCTGCTTGCTACACTCCTCATGTATCTTATCACCCGTTCGCCAATACATATGGCCTTTGACAGAAACAAGGTAGGGAATGTGTAAAGACTCACCCTCCTTGCCCGGCGTGGGCCCGTACCACTTCAGCAGATAGCAGACGGTCTTGTAGATGGTCGCAAACTTGGCAAGATTGCGGGCGTGTGTGCGCGTGGCGCGGAAGACCAGGTCTACCTTCTGCCGGAAGGAGCCCGATCGGAACAGGAAGACCATGACCAGCGCATGCGGGAACCGCACCTTGGCCCCGTAGACGGCGCCATTGCGCGCGCCCTTGACGATGGCGAGCAGGTCGCGGTTCGCCGGGTCCAGCACGATGCGCGTGAGCGTGTCCTGTTGAGATGAGACAATTGCGGGTTAGCCAGCGCCCTGGCAAGCCTCGCAACCATAGCCTGCTTGACAGACGGGTTCGCGATGCGTGTTGTGGACGTACCTTTACGCCCTCGATGGCCGACGACATTGTGCCGAGGCTAAACGGAGCAAGGTGTCTTGGGAGTGGACGGGACGTTCGTACGGCGCAGGTTCGGCGCGCGCGATGGGAGAAATGGCACTGGTCGCTACCGTCTCATGGAGGTCGGGCAAAGGACTGGTAAAATCCAAGGCGATATAGCGGTAGGAGTGGAAGTAGAGCATTCAAATGCCGGCGTCCTGGAGAAAGGGAAGGTCGAGGTCTGGCATGGGATTGTCCCCGTATTCTCGGCATCATGCGTGACACTCTCGGCTCCCAAAAAGCTGGGGAACAGGCGCTAAGAGCGCTGGAACCGTGGACCCCACGGCCACTATGACGCCACGGCCAGCCCGTCGACGACTGGACCCCTGCAGCTTTGCTTGTGCGATGCGCGGCATGTGAAAGGTGGGCAGCGGCTGTCGAATCGCTGGTTCGGCTTTTAGGCGGTTCGTAACACGAGTCGCGCCTGTGCTAAGGACTTAGATTTCTGGTATAGAGTTGCACAGAGTTGCATTGTCGATATAGACGGGCGTCATCAGTAGTATACTCTTCTTATTCTTTCCTCCTCTTGCCCAGGCCAGAGCCGCTCTTACGAGGATAACCAAGCACCGTCTTTCAGACCTTGCCGAAAGTTATGGGACGCTTGTCGGTCTTGGTTACCTCGTTGCATGTGCCTAAGGATTTTTGCAATGCCAGCCAAGTATTTCTCCTCCAACGCCGACGTGACCAGTGGTAGCCTTTAGGACTTCCAGGCGCCAATTTGGCCGTCCTCGGTGAAGGACTCTTGATGCTGCCCCCGACGCCTCCAGTCAAGCCATACGTTCTCGGTGGGCAAGAGAGGCGAGCCACAGGACTCAGCTCTGTTATCTTATTTCCGCTGGCCCAGACGGCAGGCCAGCCACCGATTTGGGTGTCATCCACCTTTCCTCTTCCGTCGCCTTCGTAGGACTATTCAGTCTTATCTATCACACCGGCATTGGTCAGCAGCATCCCGAAGGGCCTGCCACAACAAACTAGCGGCAGCCCGCATTTCGCGATGGCGCTCACTTCGGTGAGGCTGAGAACCTGTCACGAGCCGCCTGTTGCGCGCGCAGCAACCAGATGTCTTTAAACGGGTGTCATTCCCGCTGCCTGCTATCATCAATCCCTCCTCGCTCAAAACTACCGTATCTCGAAGCCAGAAAGACTCTCACATAGGTCATGACCCCGACTGGACTTATTCAGACGGAACGTCTTGCATTCTGACACCTCATGAAATCTGTGTGTTCATGATGCAGCATATCTCCCTCTATTGTCCTCCCATGTGAAAATGAGGAACTCATTAGTCCTCTGCGCCGTTACGGCATTAGCAGCGCAACTCACTGGCGGTGCTCCTACCCCTACTTCGACACCGTCTAAGCTGTCCGACTATTTCTGGCAGTTACGCGACCTCGACAGGCCAGCCTCCAAAGCGAACCCATACATTGGCGGGCAGAACAGAACAATTTGCTGCCTCAAGGCGATAGCAGAGTCTCTACGAATCGATGGGGACTTCTTCACAAACACGACGGATTTTATCTCGGCATCCCCATCTGAGCTCTACCAGAAAGCTCTTGAAAACCAATTTCCGTGTGATGCCGTATACAATGGCGATCCCACAGGTGCGCCAGAGGTCAATGTACCCTACGCCTGGTGGGCCTCTGAATGTCCAGGCTGGCAGCTCAACGACCACGACAACTTAAACTCATGGCTTCAGCCCATGAGCGGCTTCCTTATCCCCGCCATACCGTTGATATTTAGCATACCTCGGCGCCGAAAACTCGAGGTGTATCGGGAGTTCTTCACCGCGGATCTCTCAGGTATTAAGAGCTATTTGGCGGCCCCTCTTGGCGCCCTCGGAGCTGCCCTCATAGTCACACTGGACACTCTCATCTGGCTAGCAACCTGTTTTGCATTCGCAGCCCCGATGATACTCAGCGGATTGTATGAAGCTGTGCTGGACAACCGAATGTTAGACTACCTGAAAGAGAAGATGCAGGTACGTCAGATTCCTCTCTCGCGTCAGGTTATCTGTCTTCTTGTATGACATCGTTATGCAGCTCCATCGGCACAGAAATTTGCCTGGGTGATGACCGTCGCATACCTAACTAATCACGCTATCTCTTGCAGAATAAGCGCTTGACGTTGGACATGAGAGCAAGGTGTCTCATGGTAATCTTGATTGGCAATCTTGATCTCGGGCTAGAAGGTGACGAGACACCGGTCAACCAGTTACTTGAACAGGCTGGCACTTCGAACGCAGTCATTGAAGGTCGGCCTCTTATTCCTCTAGACGACAGGATAGAGTTCCACGGTGAAACTGCAGCTGATACAGCAGACCATGAGAAGGTTCCTTCACCAGCACAAGTCCCGACCATAGGAATAGAAGAGCCATCACAACCGGATGATTACTCACCCCTGACAAGACGTGGCAACGAGCGCCCTCGAAGGACCTCAACAGCTCGTACATTATCGCCCAATACCGAAACTTCACTCGCACGCCCCCCAAGCTCTACTGACGTCCCTGTTTCCCGGAACAGCCAGTCTTCTGGGTTGTCTCGCAGCAGAGGGGCGAGCTTGCACCGGCGGCCGACAGTCCAGCAAGCAGCTAGCCCCTGGCGTCATATGGAGAACCTCCTATACGAGATCCGTCTATACGATGATGAGGAGGCGGGGGAGTTTCCACGCCAGTGGCCCAAGCACGACTGCAACAACAGATTGTGCGAGGACCACGCTCACATTGAACAACCTCGCCGACGAGACCATATCTTTGATAGCTTCGTTGCCAAGACAAAGACGCGGCTCCGCACCATGCTCCACTGTCAATCCTCCTTCGGGACCATCGTCGGCGCACCCGTCATCTTTTTCCTCGGTGGTTTTATCTTTGCATTGCTAAGCAGTCGGGACATGATCGGCGACGAAGACATCGCAGAGGCTCTCGCTTTTGGCCAGTGGTATATGATAATCCCCCATATTGTAAGTGTTTGCTCACAGAGTTACAACAGTACCTTTGCGCGGCACATCAGAGAAAGCAGTTGACTGATTGATCATAGTCGATTATTTCTGGGCTTTTATTGGCAGGCAACAATCCCAACATACTTGAAGGAGTCTTCGCAACAGAGCGCGGCGAAGAGAAAGACATTATCAATTTCTTCGGTCTTCGTTTTGGACTTGCCTTTCCTAGCTGTTACAAGACCGCATGGCAGTGGAGGCGGGGCCATGGCAAGAAAACGTGGATCTCGAAAGTCATCGACACTTACGGCGTTCGAAAAGACGTCGACTTCAAGGGAAACATCGAACCGGATGACGATATGGAGGACTTGCGAGAGAAGACGACCTTGGTTGCCTTTGACTGGATTTTCATCCTGGCCATCACAACACTTTTAATATACGTGCCCTACGTACTCGCTTTTCTCACGTCGTACTTCACGCCTCCTATTGGCCTCGCATGCCGATCACTGACATCCAGTGTCTATGCTTCTAGTCAAGCTGGGCAGATACTTCTTTGGTTTTGGGCAAACTGCGGTCCACCGATGGGCAAGGCGAAGAATGAAACGCAGCGAGGGACCTGGGATTTTGCTCGTCAGGGCGGTTGGCTAGATCGTAATGGCTTTTTCAACCCATCTTCTGTGAGCTGGCTGATTCAGTCCAACCCCGACTGGTCGGTGGATCGACCCTGGAGGATCCTCAAGTCACGGCGGTTCTGGTCCGTTAGAATGCTGTTCTCCTTGATCTACCAATTCCTGGTGGTCATATTTGGTATCAGCGCCGTATTCTCGGTACTTGGCGGAACCTTGATGCAGTTGATGGGTGTCTACTCGGCCAACATGTGCTACGTCCCGTCGAGGTGGTGGTTGGTACCGTTCGAGGACCGGCCTGTCATTATGATATCGAAGAACACTGCTTTGATGATCACTATGGCTCAACGTAGGTTCTGATTTACGGCATCGCCGGGTGTGAATTTTCATAAGAGGAAAGCTAACAGGAGCCACAGGATACTGGGAACCATGCGCCATTACCGCTATCGTCTTTCTGGCGGTCGTAAGCTTCATTGGCTGGTGGTATCAACGGAGAATGCGGGATCTGTTTGGCGAATGTAAGTGGACATGTTTCTCATACCCGTTCTTCCATCAATACCACAATCCCTCCCCCCAGTGTAAGCATGATGCTAACTTGCTGCAGTGGTTCGGAGTATCGATGCACAAAAGTATGATAGGGAAGATACCAGGAGCGCACGACCACTCAAAGATCGTCGGCCTGCCGACCTTGGAGGAGTGTCTGTCGGCTGTTGAAATTCCTGCAGTTTGTACCTTATAGCTATTGAGTAATTGATATTGAATGGAGCTGAATGCAGACTCTCTGGATAGTAATGTCTTTCGGCATTAGGCTACGCGAGGCTTGCGCGAGGCCTCAGTTCGGCTATCATCCCATTGGCGACCCCATCTTCGAAAAGCGTAAATAATTCTGGTGACTAGTACTTGAGCTGCTCATTGCAGATAAAAGAGAGAAACGAAGAAAGAAAAAGACATAAAAAAGAGTACGTGCTATATTTGCGCTGACAGTCACAATCCCTACTCCGCACAAGTACTGACCTGCATCAGATGGCGGCACTGACGTCATGGAGTACTAACAACAATCCAAAGCGAATCTTAAGTCTCCGAATCACCAGCCCACCTGAAGCATACTATAACTTCGACACGTAGTTTGCGTCACACCAATTCATGTACAGTATAGCAAAGTGATTGTAATATAATGTCACTTATCCATCAAAGAATACTCGATGCCGTCAAGGCTCGCGAACCTCCCAAAACAGTGTGTCCCAGCGAGGTTGCCAGAGCGCTGAGCAAAGAGGACCTATCAGCAATCGGCTGCGAAGACTGGCGGGCTTCCATGGATCCGATAAGGCGGGAGGCGTGGTCTATGCGGAAGCAGGGGCTGCTTGATATCACGCAGAAAGGAGAGCCGGTGCATGTGGAGGAGCTTGAGCAGATTAGGGGACCAATCCGATTGCGCAGGAAACCATAAGAGATCCTGGAAACAAGGCCAGAATCAAAGAAACGCATTGATCGACTTATGTTCTTCACGAGACAAAGACATATTGTAGTGTATGGCTTGACTGTCGCAACTACCGTCCCGACCATGTTGGCAGTGACGGTATAGGGCATCTCATGGCTGACGCTTGCACTCTGGGTAGACTGCCACCAAGGATATATGGGGACCTGACAACATCGTCTGCGATAAGTTTGCCGTTGTAATTTTATGGCTTGAATATGCGCATTTACCGGTCTAGCAAGGATGGAGGTCATGAAAGCGTTCAATGTACTCCAAACATCAGCGCCAGTAGTCTGGGAGGGAAAGCCAAGGCACCTTGGCGATGATCGGATCAAGCTGCGATTCAGGACGAAACTGTACACTAACTGAGGAACCATGATGGGTTCTTCGTACGCACTTCGGGAAAGATAACACAAATGAATTCTATGGCTTGAGTCTATATAGTTTCCCTTGTTCTGACAGGGTGGTGAAACCTCCACCCAACCACCAAGAGCTTTTGTCTATAATCGTTAACGTATGTCATCCGTGACTTCCAGTGCCTCATTGTCGTCTCCTACACAATTGCAATTGTGTACCGAGACGGACCTGCGAAACCACCATTGTGCAACGTCTTTTTTTAAGAAAGTCTTGGCGCTCGATCCTGCGGCGCTCTTCAAACCATGCTTTGTACGCCGGTCCACGTGCCGGGAGCTGTGCGACCTCGCCGGTCTGAAGGTCGCGTGCGATGTCCTGCATGAATACGCACTTCTTCTCCGTCTTCGCGGACTTGCCGCTCTTGAGGATACTTGTCTTGAGCATGGTGGATGATGGTGGAAGTAAAGTCGAACCGAAGGAAGGAAGGAAGGAATGTGCTTTGCCCCGGCTCCGGTCCGAGAGTGTCGTACTAGAATTTAGTGTCGGTGCGCTTGAAAATAGGATGATGTAGCGGCACGATCGAGAAATCCGACCAGGAGATTCACGTGGTTTTGTATTCTTAGAGAGAACAATGCATGTACTTTCGTTGCTTTTAGCGCTGGTCGTCCTTTGAGGATCAATGAGCCAGAGCCATTGGCAGTGGTTCAGGCTGATTTTCTTTGTTGAAAGATTTGACTAGGATCGAGACAAGTTTGAGGGTTCTGGTGCACGCGAGCAGTAGCACGTGGTAAGTTGTTTTATTGGGAAGGATTCCTTTGAAAGGTCGGAATTCGAGATTGTGCATGATCAATATTCTCAGGAACAGCATTCCCCGGGAGGAAACCAAAGACAGGGGAAACTCTATGTGTTTAAGGTTAGTTGACAGGAGCATTTCGGTAATGAGCACAATCCCATGTGAATTCGTTGAGAGGTGCGAAGCTTATACAGAAGTCAAAGCGGCCAACCGCAGCATATGTTTGGCTCACTGCACGAGCTGTCTTTCTACTAGCTCGGTGTTATGCAGGTACCATGCACTCTCGTTCATACGAAAATCAAGTGCGGTGCCTCTTTTAGGTGATTGCATAATGTGATGTTCGGTCTGCTGGTAGTTAGACTTTGAGCCAACAGGCGCTGGGCTGAAGCAATAATTGTCCCAAGCGATTGGCATTCCAGTATCTCCAAGAACTACGCTCGATAATCTACTGGAGGATTTTATCTTATTTCCATTTTCCCTCCTGCTCTCCTTGCACTACCATAGCCGACATTACACCGTCACTCTACGTTCATATGTCCGTCACCATCGGCTATGTTCCAAGACTGCTTTGGCTTGCCATCTGACGTGCATTCAATTAGATAAGGCCGGTCTAGAAGTTGTACCGAAAGACAGTCAAATTCTCAAGAACTTGGGGCTGAAGCATCAGAAATCCCTTCCAGCCACTCCTCTGCTGCGCGTTCAAGTTGCCCATCGGGGATAGCTGTGCCTAAAGTTTCAGGTTTGGGAAGTGATAAGATTACCCCCGCTGCTTGCCTCCTATACTGTCTTCTACGGACGCACCCATTGCACTCCGGGAGAAGCTTCTCATCGGGATGGAAAGCTCTGAGAACATCCTCATGGAGATTGAAACGGTCCCTCAACCGAATGGGTTCGGGAAAAGAAGTGTGCCCGCATCACTAGTATGTCACTTCTTTTCTACAAATTGGACAGCTCCGCGCTCCATTGGACTCAAGCCAGAAATAAATACACTCGTACCCGAAACTATGCCCACACTTCATGTTCCTCGTCTGGTGGCTGAATGATGCAAGTAAGTTCTGTACAAGGCATTGTCATGTTGCTATAACAATGACAATCCTGCTTTATGTGACCAACGCCTTTCGTCAACCGGAGCTTACAATCAGATTGGTTATGAAGAGGCCTTCTCAACGCACCCTGGGAAGAAAGACCGTGCGGAATATGTGAAGCATCGTGCATAAATATGCAGTGGTGATACTACCATGGGACCATTAAAAACAACGGGTTTTTGCGCAAGAGACCAAGGAGTCTACTTCAGGTCAACACCTCAGATTTACGAGCTATCCTGCTCAGTGCACCTTGAATTGTACATTGATTTGTATTGCTTTGAATTATAGTCAGTCCCCCATATGATGCCTTTGACGTTGCCATTCAAAATCAACACGTTTGCGCGCTAGTATGACCCAAAGGGTATCTCGATCTAATATACAGTACATAATACACATTACACGTTGGCTGGTAAATTTGAAAGCCGTATTGCTAATCGAAACGGCTCATCCGTACGTCGAGATATGCCCCGAGCACTGAACTCTCGCTCTCTGATCGTAAGTGCGTAGGGCTCGGATGCGACCGTGGCGGCACTTTCAGTCCTTGAGGTCTCAGATGATGAGATGAATGCTCGATCATTCTTGGACTGGGCTTGTCAGGTTCTGACAGCGAGGCTTTCTCCTCCTCGATGATGATCTGTAGTCCCCCTTCAGGCAATCCCAGCTCTTTAGCCTTCTCGGCCTTCTTAGATTTTCTCTTCTCCTCCTCTGATGCCATTAGCTCTTTCATGATCGTAATCCCTTCATCGCGGTCGTCTGCTTTCTCAATGTTCAGCCCCCACGCCTTGAGAAACGTTGCTTCACCGCGGTAGTTTCTGTGCAGCCACAAGCGCTCCTGGGGCGAATGCCTTAATGACGACTTCCTGGGTGGAAATTCTGGCTTCGCTGTCTCGACGTCTTTCTTTACCGGTTTGGGTGCCTCACTTGGGCGGTCCGGACTTGTAGGGCTTGTCGTCCCAATGGTGGGCAGCGGTCTGGAGGGTGGTGGGCTAGTCATTGGGGGTAAAGGGAACCATTGGGTTACCCGAGCACCCTCCTTCATAAGCTGGCCGACGTGTTTGGCCTCTGACGACGATTCTTGAGCATCTGACTCTGACTCGTCAGTTGTCTCCATCGGACGGGGAGGCAGCGCTTTTCGCGTACGGGCACGCTTTTGGATGTCTGCCGCTGACTGAGTTCGTCGAAGTTGCCTTGCAGATCCCGAAGACACTGATGTTGTTGATCCGTTGGAATATGGTGGTGGAGATGACATTTTTGAAAACGCGGTTGAGGTTGCTGATGGAGGCGACGAAAGCTTCTCTGATGGGAGGCTCAGTGGCGCAGGGCTATACTGTTCGGACATTGTCTCGAATGATGATGGCGTAGGGATGGGGGAGAACAACTCCTGAGGGTCGGTTTTTGATCTCGAAATACCTATAGGCGGCTCCGGGGCGGGAGCATATGGTGCAGGAAACCATGTTGTACAAGGACGCTGCAACTCCTGTGCAGTCCCAGGTCGGCATGGTGATGGCTCTGGAGTTCCTACCCGAGAGCCACCGAGATGGATGATTTCGGTCGCAGCAACAGTAGCCAGACTGTTCTTACTAGAGTTCTGCCCATAGTTCCAGCGGACCCACGCTTTCGTACGCTGGCTTGGTTCTCTGACGAGAGGCATTGTGCCGATACAAGTAAGTAGTAGAGCGCTATGATGACGGCTTGAGGAAATGAAAGAAACTAGAAGATTTCGATGCCAGCAAAAGAGCTCCTGGCCAAAGGCATCGTGTCGTGCCCCTCAAGTCATATAATACTTGCAGTAACCACTTTATTCCAGTCCTGCGTTATCAAAATTCTGACGATGGATTTCTTGGCGGCTCATGTGAAGGAGTCGTATCGCTAGCGGAACCCTTGTCGCTTCCCAATATACCCCAAACCCATCTAGCTGTCTTGGGTATTGCGCCATCCAGACTTGGAAACCGACCCACGTTTCCACAACCCAAAACCATGGTTCTACTAACAATGTGCTTAGAATTAATGATCCGGTTGACGACGCCGACGTTAGCGCCCAGGGACATCGGACGAACACGAGCCTCATTATGGTTCGAGCACGCAGGAAAGAATATTTCTCCGTTGGCGCCCCGGTGACATTGAAGGGGTGCCAGGAGACTAGCCAACTAGCTCAACCAAGGGGCCGGCATTCGCTTACCATGTTATCCACCCACGGTACCAGCCGCCGCCTCAGGTTGGGCAGAGCTGCAAAATCGTAGACTTGGCTTGGCTGGGATACCTACGAGCTGACGCGAGAGGAGTCCTGTCAAACCTGTCGTTGCGTGCGTGTTCAAGGAACAGGTATATGATGTCTACCAGGGGTATCAAGGGATTGGAAAGAGCCACGTGGGATCGCTCCCTTTGGCCTTCCTACTTATGCCGTTGTAATGATGTGAAGCTCACCAAGCCCGGAAGCCAAAGGGGTGGATTTGGCGGTACCTGAATCTCCCACAACATACCATGGTATGGCTTTGGGTTTGTCCACCGTTGGGAAAAGCATGTGGGTCTGCTGGTGAAGGTTCGAACCACACAGTCGCTTGGCCGCCTTACTCTCACCGGAAGCTGACTGGCTGGCCACCTGCATTGGGTTTAAATCGCCAGTCTAAAAAGATTTGCATCACTGCTTGGGAGAACCATACCATGATCGTGAAGGCCTAGGGAATCTAGATGGACCCCTGGGAAGATCTTGGCCGGGTTATCACCTCTTTTCGACAAAGCCCCTCATCGCTTAAGACGCCTCTCAGGTCCCGATCGGAGCAGATGTTTCACTTCCAACCAGGTCGACGGCGCGGCTACTCATCAGCCCACGTTCGTCCTACCGAGTCTGGATGCAGGGCATCAGGTTCCATTGCCCCTAAATGCTGCAGACGACCTATCACATCATCACCAAGGCATTTGTAAGACTTGGCAGACGGCGGCTGCGATTAGTCTTCCTAGGGGATTCGCCAACTACTGTGCTTGGAAACAGACGACCATCGGCACTATGATCACAGCGCTTGAAAACTGGTAGAAGGCACGCCGACGAGGAACTCCTCCTTCAGTCGAGGAGCTGCGCAAAGCTTCAAGCATGCCGCAACCGTATGCCAGTGCGATGGTTGGCATCCCCGGCTTGTGACCCTGAGGTCCCCCCGAATTGTAACCCTCAGGGCCCGAACGGTCTCGTCCGGAGCTAAGAGACGGACCTCCGCACGGCTACTACATATAGCTGTAATCCCGGGTCCTAATCATACCATAATTATACCAACCGTAGCCTTGGGGTTTGATAACGACCTCATTCCGCATCCCTTGACTGTATCTGTAATCAATGTCTTTCCTCTTAATTTCCGGACTTTGCGAGCTGTCGCAGCCTCTGAAGACCAGCCGTCAGACACATCGCGCAGCCTCCGACTTCAGACTAGGGAAGACCTCATGAAACCATTCCAAATTAGAGAGTGCCAACGGCCCTGTGGGAGTCGTGGGGACCCCGTTGGCCGTTTTCTCGCCCGACGCCTGCCACAGTGGCCTCTCTTATCTCCGTTTCCCCCTTTCCATCAACCTCGGTGCTCACTTTCTCGATTTTTCTGCCCGCCCAACGCACTGGGGGTTTCGATAACTATAACGTGGCACAAATGAACCTCACGGCTGGGTCCGGACAGCAGACGTCAATCCCGCGTATTTGCTCGAGGCTGGATCACAGAAGGGTCTGAGGTGGGTGTGAGTGGAATGAAGCTCTTCTCAATTAACAAACTTCTGCCATCGATCGCTTGAGGCCCAAGAGCTTCTCACACTCCGCTTGTGTCCTACTCTGCAAAACAGATCTGGAGCTGAGGCCAGTATCACCGCAACATAATCCAGCCATGTCATCGTTCATTGTATGACAATACCCTTATTTATTTACCGAGTCGCCATTATATTGCCGCCAGCATGAGATATCGTGCCATAGTGATACTAGCTGAGGCTATTGTGTAGTGATTGCGGTAGCTATCCACTATATAATCGTAACTAGAGACGATTAGTACAATGGGGGCCATGCCAAAGAGAAAACAAGCACCGGTACCGCTCCAACACAAAACAGTGCTGGAATTTGTCAACTCTACACAGAAAAGACTGACGGGAAGGGGAGGTCCTGTTATTATCGCAGGCCAGACCCGAAACTCTGGTTCAGTCTTGATGCCCTTGATATATCGAGTGTGTCGGCGCGTCCAGCTGTACACCCTGGGGCACCTAAAGTGAAGAAAGCAGCGCCAGCTGCCACAGTTACGAAGTATGAATCCTCTATTCCAAACGACTTATTGCATGTCACCTTCAAGATGTAGTTGAGCCCTGATAGAAAGGACAAGTGTAAGATGGAAAGCAAGTTCAAGTAACCGCCTGGCACCGAAACTACCGACTCCGTCGATAGGAACTTTGCCGGTAGAGGCATGATTTTGCTCAGTCACTCGGCGAACGACCTACTCTCGGGGAATTTGGGAAGATATCTTTTGTTACCAGTGATACTACGAAGTTACCAGGTCTTCCAATCCAAGAAGATGGGTTGCTGATTCTCAAGAAGAAACAAGAAAGCTACCACAAGTCCAAAAGAGGAGATATTGAACATGAAATCCTCCGTCCATCTCCATCCAAGATTCAGATTGAAAACTATACATCCACCCGATATTGGTGCTAGTACGGGTGCTGTAACTTCTTAACGTTAAACATCTCGAGCCTAGAAGCTGCAGAGGTCTACAAGCCGCAATTGTAACATTTGCCAATGCAATGATAAGACCGTGAAGACGAATCAGTGCGACATTTCGCAATGGAGGTGCTCAGGTGCGCGGGAGTCCGGGGAGACACTACCCAGTTCAACTACCACGGTTTGATATGACATTTCACCCACATCTACGACTTCTATACGTCAAGCCCGACGAGGACACCTCATCGGCCGCTTCCCACGAACATATAGAAGAAAAGCAGAATGTGCTAGCGTTCACTCTAGGAGCAGAAACGGGTCACTCAGGCGCTCACCAGTGCGCTGAGAAATCCCAGCGCGCGTACTGGGTAGAGGATCCTGATCACTATCAAACCGAGGGTGATGGAGTGAATCTCGACAGAGAAACTGGCAGGATTGACGCTCTCAGGGGAAATTCTCGCAATCCCGACCATCATGGCTACCAAAACGCACAGGTCGAGGGAGCTACTACTGCAGCGCACCCAGAAACCCGAGCGATATCATGATCGAAACCTTACGCAGTATATGAGACTATCTCCGGTTTATGGCTAGGGTCAGTTAAGTAAGGTAAACCAACTCTTCAAGAGATATTATGCAAAGCGAATGGACATCGCTTGCACGAAGCATTTTGATTAATGTTTGCGTGCATCTCGAGGACACTTGAGCTCTGCTAGATAGCACCTGTATCAGCTATCGTATATTGTTAGAGTCAATGTATGACCCCGCCCAAGATAGAATACTATTCTCATGCGACTAAAAGTAAGTCAAGCCCCGAATTTGCAGTTGCCCCAAAAGGAACAGCATAGCGAAGACCAAACTTAGGGCCTGACATCAAGTGCACTATTATGTACACACCAGATGGCTGCCAGTACATAGAGCGCAATCCTTAACCGCCATACCATCAGTAACCATAGCCCTGGGCCCCCAAACGCCTCATCAGGCAGCCAGCACTGTTTCAATCAGAACCGAAGCCTGATGCCTAAAATTAAACCATGAGGTGGCTTGCTCAGCCCGCTCGGAACTTAGGCATGTATCGATAGTGTTTACTGCTGCCTGTGTCAGGTGTAACAAAAGGAATATGCCTTCGATCTATTCATTCTACGCATCCAGACCGGACCTATCAGCTCATGTGGTCAAGCTAGCCGAAGCACCGATCTTAAACGCGGGTGGCTGAACCAAGGCTCTTAAGAAGGCAGCAGATTATCAAGTGAACATCCCCTTTAGTTACTCGCGTAGCACTATTGTAATGGTGTCTCATTTCGCACACAAGTTCCCAGAGGCTCATATCTAAATGTCCGGTACGGACTTAGCGACCGGCATATTGTAAGGTGGATTGCAATTCGCTAGGTTGCAACCAAGTTCCAATATCTTGAACATCTGATTGCGACGTTGCACTAAAACATAAAAGAAACGTGATGATTTCATACCACGAGTTTTGCGCTCTTTTTTCTAGTACCAACCGCGTGGGAACCATTACATTTCGTATCCCTTGATTTCACGTGTATTCGTTGTGTTTGTTGTTAGTCACCGGACCTTGCGAGCTGTCCCAGTCTCTCAAGACTAGCTGTCAGATACACCACATAACTTGTAGATTCAAATTAAGGAAAGATTTCGCCCACCGTTCCAAGGAACTGGTAACCAAGAGGTTTGTAAGTTGCACAAGTGTACTTCATGCATGACACTCGTATTAGAGAGAAGGTTCAATAGTTTCATGCATGGCTTCACTTGATGGCGCTCAAAATTGTATCGTATCTATACCGTTTGAAACGGTAAACATAGTACATACGACCATAAGCGCTAGAGAACTCGGCATCCCGTCCGCTCTGCCCTAGATAAGCTGGCGACTGCTGGATTAGTAGTTGGGTGGGTGACCACCAGCGAATACCCGGTGTTGTATGTTTTTTGATGCGATCACATTTTTAATGTGATTACTTTTTTGTTGCTTGTCATGGATCGGCCGGTGCGTGTGGTTACGTTACTGTGGTGGGGTACGATAAAGTCGACGGTTGTGGGAAGCGTAGGGTGCGGGGAGCTGTCCCTTGCTTCCCCAGCTTTAGATTTTCGCAATATTACAGGACTAGTAGCAGAGCCTTTAGTCCATCTGTGGTGCCGCGACACCGATAGGACTCCACAAGTATGATGGACTCGTACCCATGATGTTTGAGCAGAGTAAAGGATCGTCGCTGTCTAAATTGATATTTCCCATAATTTCGAGGTTGGTGTTCCGAATGCAGGATTGTTGGCATGATCCGACGTGGCCGTAGATTTGGAGTGGTTCGTCCTTTATGACAGCTCAGAGCACCTCGTAAGGTATCAGTGGAATGTGTCGTGAGTAAGCGACGGTAGGGCACCTTTATCGGTAAGCTGTTTGTGGGTATAGTTAATTGCTAAGCCTCTGTTTTTACAACACTAGTTGTTCGATCTTGGGCACTGTCCATCTTTGACATACTCCTTCAGGCTCCAGAAATTCCATGCTATACGAGTTATGTACCGTGTAATTTTATTATTATAGCACATCAGGTTATAGGTGCTAGAGAAACTGGGACCCCGTTCGCTCTCCTATAGATCAGCCAGTAGGAGATCGGCCGGCTCCCGTTCAGGCAGGCGTGCCGCACGTGCCTGTTTTGGGGATACGGAGCAACCCCGGAGGTAAGCGGCCCGGTACTCACGGAGTAGTGGGGCTCCTTCTAAGACCCCGCGCCGCCATTTTTCGGCTCCGGCTACTAAGTTGGTGCGAGACAGAAGAAACTGTCCTGGACTCATTGTTTGCATCGCGGACACGGCAGACAGCAATAAGATCCAACCTCTAAGAGTTCACAATAACGATAAGTTCGGACTATGGGAAATTGTCACAGCTGGTTCAGGGCGTCACACTCTGGATGCCATCAGTATGTTTGCCTATAGTGGCAACGACGTAGAATCTTTGACGGATCTAGATTTGTTTGGCAGCGTGACATCACCCATTACATCGCGTTCATTGGATTGGTCGGACAGTTGTCGATTTAGAGAAATGGGCGGAGTAGTAATCCATAATGATCCGTTTGTCCGATTGAAACAGACCAACTTACAGCGTTGTGTCGGGTAGTTCTCACTACGCAAGACGATGAGTCACTGTGCGCCTAGCCCCGTGACGGAAGCACGTTCTACTTTGGTGGTGTAGGGGGGTATCACATCATGAGATTGCTTCTTAGATTGTCCTATGCCTCTTTATAACACCTCAAAACTATATAAAAAAGGGTTGCGCTTATGCAAGGGGTAAATGATGTCAAATCGATATCGAAACTCGAAATCACTTTATCGTGTTGATTGAATCTATGGGAACAACATCGATCCCCCTTTGTGCGCAGGCCGAGTCGGTAACTGGTATCATAATAAAGCCGTGGCAGATCTATTCGAACAAAGTCTCCATAATAATGTGAGTGATACGGTAGGGGTCCGCGTTCGACCTGGTACTTGTCAGCAACTAACTCCACAAGGCTGGGGCCTGTCAGATAAATTCCATCCGGGGTAAATACGTACGCTGGGCGTCTGTCTTCGAAGTATCCATAACCCTTCGCAGCAGTCTCTCGGGGAATACGGATCTATCCAAGAAATTAGTACTACACTTAGCAGAGAAGGAACCAGCAGTTCCTGTGAACGACATACCGATGAACCACGATCCGCAACTCCCCATGTGAACTTGTCAATCGACCCTGTTTCGTGTCTTCCAGTAAGCCTAAGGATGTTGTCGTCGCCATAGACGGCAATGTGCTGCTGATGACGACCCTCGAGCTTCTTGATGGCCGCTTCAATGTGTTTTATGCCACCTTCTTGGCGCCTAGAGGGATGGTATTAGAGATCTTCTTTAGGATATTGTGACAGAGCGAGAAAGCTGAGACTTCAAGTTGGCTGGGATACTCACATCTCCTTGGTAGAGAAGTTGCTGTGCAATCCTGCGCCATTCCAATCTCCGGGCATGGGCTTGGGGTGGTACGAGATCCTTGCGCCGAAGTCCTCAGCCACACGGTTGAGCAAGAACCGGGCCTAAGATGATTATGTCAGTATCACGAAATTTGAGGGCGAGGACGGTATCTGGGAGTTCTTACCATCCACATCTCATCGCCGAGGTTGATGCCTACGGCCGGTCCAACCTGGAATTCTAGAGGACACCACAGTTAATATAGATTGTGGATAGGATGTCTCTAGAGACAGCGGAGTCGCTTACCCCACTGCGCTGGCATCACCTCCGCGTTGGTCCCAGAAATAGTTATTCCGGAATAAAGACACTATGACTGTAAGCAACCTTCTTGACGCGTTCTAATTGAAATGCTTACGGCCTTGTAGTGAGCTTCGACGATATCACGTTGGACAACCTTTCCAGCACCAACACCTGCAATATTCAGATATTAGTTACTCGGAAATCGAAATCGAGGTAATGAAGGGCTCGCAAGTCTCCAACATCCAAGGACCCCTTCACAAATGTACTTACCGCAGTAATACGGCCCTTGTGGAGCGGGGAAGCCCGCCACTGGCCACCCGAGAGGTCTGTTGGAAAGGTCCAGCATTGTGTACTCTTGTTCAAGACCCCACCACGGCTCTTGGTCGGCGAACTTCTCGAAAATCTTGGCCGCTTCGAAACGGTAGTTGAATTTATTCGGAGTGCCATCAGCCATCCAGCACTCAGTGAGGACGAGAATGTTTGGCCCAGGACGGAAGGGATCCGGGTACACGGCGACCGGTCGGAGGTAGACGTCACTGTTGTCTCCAGGTGCCTGGCCGGTTGCTAATGAGGTCAGACAAAACGAGGTGAAAGAGGAGGTTCCCGTGAATGCTTACAGGATCCATCGAAGTTCCACACTGGGAGGTCCTTCGGCGTGTAGCCTTCCTCCTTGTATTTCAAAGTCTGGATGTGTTGTCAGCAGTGGCTGAGGTCTGTGTTGCGAGACGGAACTCACGCGCGACTTGGAGCGCGTACCGCCTTCGGCGTCGATCCTATCCAAGACAAGTTCTTAGCACAACGCATCATGCACCGTTGCATGAAAATACCCACCAGACGTATTCGGCCATGATATTTCCCTTCTGGTCCAGATCCTGGTATTTTTTAAGGAGGCCTTGGTTCGAAGGTATGGGGTTCGCCTTTTGCGGTCAGCCAAGTTCCATCCGCCAGGGGCAGCGGGGATAAGACTCACCATGGTTGCGGTATTGCGTTCTGGTTGGGCAAGGCGTTGTTCGTTCTGTTCAGTTCAGTTCCGTAGAGGCAATGAAAAGCGCGAAGCAGGACAGAAAGAGGAGCGATAGCCCTTGGGTTTTAAGGAATGGAAAAAAGGACGCAGCCGGCAGGGTCTTGTGTGTCCGATTGACTGCTCTGATGGGAACGAAGGAGGGGCGCCACAACTTTTGGTACTTGTGCTGTACTACAGGCACGTAAACGGCTTATCAATAATAGCTGGGCACTTTCCCATTGGCCAGGTATAGCTGTACCTGCTTTCGTACGGAGTCTTTGCTGAAGTTGATGTCAAGCAAGTCTGGCCACTAGCAAACCGTGAGATAAGGCTCAGCACCGTGGTTCGCCACTTTTGCCCGTTTACGAATTTAAATAGGTAGCAGCTGTCGGCCTCCACAAATGGCTCGTCTCCAGTTGGTTCGACGTCACTAGGCTCTCCTCTGCCACAGCCGCTCGAGTCGAGCCGCTCGACAGATCACGAGTCAACTTGCCGAGCGACTAGATAGGTAGCATTGGGCGTTTGGACTTGCTGGACGGCACTGCGATGAATAGCCCGGCGCGTACATAGCTCGCGCGAAATCGGGACAGCACCTCTGAAACGCACGATACTGTTGGGAGCATCTCGTCCGCATTGCGCATGACTGCCCCCGCCTCAGCAGTCGCGCGTCCCTTGCAGGCTACTTAGTAGCCAGCTAGGATCAGAACCCCTCCCCCCACTTCGTTACTAACCTTGAATGCTCCCCACACCAGCCAGCCCTGCCCGCCAGTTGGGTGAGCCAATGAGCTGATACTAGGGGACTGAGACTGTGCTCCGATAGCCAATTTTCAATTGGTTGTCCTCGGATCTGGGGTTGAACGGGGAACGGGGAACGGGGCTATCTGGACCATCGGATATACCATAGTATATACCCTTACCCACCCCTGCACTCTGGAGCTGGCTGTTCCCACGCGTTTGCTCTGGTGTGAACCCCCCAAGAAGAATCAAATCTTCTGAGTCTTGCACCAGGCACACGAACCGCCCATGTTCTAGAAATTAGATGCAACCTCCCACTCGAAACGCTGCACTCATCTCGAGAAATCCATCAATCGCTGTGGGACTCGTACGAAATATCGCCTGCTCACCGCAGGACGCCGCCAACCTTCTCCTCGTGCTCCCAAATGCCACGTCTGATGAGACCTTCATGACCGTTGGCTTACAGTCGAGTCCACATGTGCTCTTGAACGAGCACTGTGGAGCAAGCTGGCAGAAATAGTAACAACGCCGGTCGACGAGACTTTCTGCGATATGTACCTCAGGCGGCCAGGCGAGGGTTCATGACAGTCGCGGTACCTCTAGGAGATAGTTCCCAATGTGTGAAGCGGTTAATATAAACCCAGTGGGAAACTGTCGATAAAGCTAGTGGCTGATTGTGAGTAAGTCAAACTGGAGCTTTTAATGAATGCACCTATATTCGGCTCCTGTCGCCATACGTGTGGCTTAGGTACTTTCCACCCATGTTCGCGGCGAGCGTCAGCCAGAACATATCACGACATCTTGTCCGACCAGAGGAATGTTCCGAGATGTCCGGAGGGAAAATCGTATAGAATGCACAGAGTGCCCTGGTCATCCTATGCGACCACGTTGCCGTGGCCGATACGTTCATGGAGATCGAATGTTGTTTCATAAAGTATTAAAAACATTCATTTGTAATATAGCAAACATTTCGCTGCGGTGCTACCAATTTCATTTGGCGTTTTCACATATGGGAAGTCATGCTTCCAACCTGGCCCAGGGTGGTCTGTCATAATTTCTCGGGCAAAGAATAGCCGTGGGAATGTTATTGTAAATATCATTGGAAGTGACCGAATGCAAATATTTGCATCCCGTGGCTCTGCTCAGCGTATCTCAAAAACGTGCTCCGGTAAACTCTCATAGAACTGTTCCTTCAGCGCGGCCCCGTCCATCATACCGTGGACATAACACTCTCCTTTGAGTTGGTACCAGAAGTATGGGTCGTCCTTCTCTGCCTGCTGGGCTCTCTGATCCCTCAGACTGGGGTTTATCTCCATGGTTCGGCTGCGGTCCGAGACACTCACCGATGGGCGTGGCGTTCTCGATGTCTCCACGTAGGAGGAGCGGCGCTCGGCCTTGCCATTCACCTGGCCGTCAACGGTAGGTCCATCATTGGTCTTTCTGATATTCTCCACCGCCTCAATGCTTTTCTTCACTGCTTCAGCCATAAGCTTCTTGGAGTCTTCCTTCCGCTTCTTGTCAGCACGCTCCTCTTCGGCCCAACGTCTCATCTCGTCTCTCGTGGACTCGGTCAGCGTTCTGATCTCTTCCATCTCGTCCTCTTTCCACTTTGATTTGGAAAGTTCCGCATACCTCGCCCTACGCAGGCGCACTTGCTCCAGATTCCGAGCCTGCTTCCTTAAGTACTCGCCAAGATCCTGGAACTTCTCATCTTCCAGGTCTTGCGGTAACTTTTTTGGTGATTGCCTCAGCACCACCGGGACCGTACAGCCGTAGAGGATACAAACCAGATCACCCTTCTCGACGCTATCGGGCACGAGGCCCAAGGCCTCCTTGTCCTTGTCTTTGTCCTCGTTGTCGCTGTCCTTCTCATTGTTGTCGTTATTGTCGTTGTCATCAACGACGTTTCCCTCTAGAACGATTTTCACAAGCTTCCGGTTCCAAATGACAGCTTGAACGCGGCGGCAGTACTCTGCAATGATCGAGTTCCGCTCATTGTGAATCAGCTCTGTGGTAGAGACCGCACCGCCGAGAAGCCCGCCCTTGGCAACCGACTCGGCACATGCCCTTGCATAATAGTAAGGCGGATTTCGATTGTCGTTCCCTCGGTCGGCAACCAAAGTCCTCCAGAACGCCTCGGGCGGCTCTTTGTTGTGGCCGTCCTCTTCCAGCACGGCTTCCCATCCGCCCAGCTCTTTTTTAAACCACCCCTGAGGCACAGCCCCGTTCTGAGAAGGCGGGCCTACCTTGTCAACTCGGCCAAGGATGAAGCCTTTAGCAAAGAGACTGAAATGGTCCTTTCGTTTTCTGAATTTCAATTTCGTGAAGTCGGGTGACTTGGTTTGCGCCGCAGTGTAGTTCCTCTGCCCGTCCTCAGGTAATCCGACAAGTGGGTCGGCGTGCCTGCGGCCCATTTTCTTGACGTTCGCGATTCCTGGATTCCGAAAGAGTGCATACGGCGCTCTGTCCAGAGTGCCTATCCAGGAAGGTAGAGCGATATCGGGGGGTTGCTCCGAGTTCACATCCGGCTCAGGGATAGGGAAAGGGAAGTGTTTGAGAATCTCCTTTCGTACGCCGCACTTTTCGGACTCATCCCCTTGTAGGCCGTGATGTCGGATCGCCTTCTCAATTGCCTCCTTCCAGTATTGTTTGTTTTCGCGGTTGTCTTTCTCGCGAGGAAGACGGTCCAGGTTCTCTAACTTCAAATCCTTCTTTTCCCACACCGGAGCCTCTGCTTTCGTACGGGCCGGCTCCGTTTTGGTTTTCTCGTACTGTGAATTACCATCTATACCGTCTTCAACATCCCCAGGGCTAAGTTTTACACTATGCCCTCTATTAGAGGCTTTTTCTGAAGTATTTGGAGGAAAAGTTGCATCTCCCGACGGTCCTTCGGAAACAGGATCTTCTGATGCAGAATCACTGCGTCGTATATCGTTGGGACTGTGAGGCACAAGTTCTCGGTCATTCACCGCGGATTTCTTAATGATATGAAAGCTGCTCCTCTGGGCACACAGTGGCGCCGTTGAACGGCCTTTGGTCCGCCTCCTCTTCTTCTCCTTCTTTGGATCGAGTGCTATTGCCCACGGACGACAAATGATATCCAAGGCTCTCGAGGGATCCGTTGCCCGAGTGCGCTCGACACAGAATTGAACGAAGTTGGCACAAACCTCGGAGTATGGAAGGTCGTAATCGACGGAATAAGGCTTCTGGACTATAAAGGTCGACAATATCTTTGTGAGTCGAGCTTCATCATCGCTACGGTCCAATGCAGAGCGTACGTCCGCAAGGGGTGTCGTGTCTCGTGCGATAGCCAGCAGCGAGTAGATCACGTCCCTGGGCTCTGAAGCCTCGACTGGTTTTCGAGTTAGCGATCTCTTCTTCGAGTTATTGAGGTATCGACAAGGAAACAAAATCTGTCCTTCCCGGTCTTGCAAGTGACTTATGAATTTGGTCCATGTAAAGGCAGGAATTGACAACACTCACAAGTAAAAAGGCTTGACACAAGATATTCGAGACTCTGTAGGCCACGCTGGTCGGCAGTATATTTGCGTGGCTTGTACCTACGAAAGATCTTCCCCGTCGCGGAGACCAGCAGGCTCGCCCCCAGCTGGGAGACATACTCAAACCAACCGGGGACATGGTAGAACCGCTCGTCCTTCTGGATGACCTCGGAGAGGCGGTGTGTTGCCGTCTCAACCTCGACGAAGAGTTCCACAGCCACAGCAAAGTCATCCCAGGCGATGATGTCCGGGCCGCAGTATATGGTGGCTTTCTGGGCGAGAGCAATCTCCTGGACTACCCAGCGGCGCGAGAACCAGGGGCGCTGCATCAGCATCAGCAGCGCCCGCCACTTGTCTGCATTCTTCTTGTTGGAGCAGACGGCGTCGAAGTTTTCAAAGTTCAGGATATCCTCCTTGACAAACTGGATAGCGAGGTTGCTGTCGTCGTCATCCTCCCCGAGCCAGACGCATACCCCGGAGGCCTTTGTATAGATGAGGGACATCATTTGGACCTGGTGATTACGCTCTTGAGTATTTTCCTGGTCGATACATATGGCATCGATCCACAGAAGGCGATTCCTGTTCTTGTGACGGAGATATTTCAACGCCAAGGCAAGCTCTCGGGTGACCTTCATTTTGTATATGTTCTCACCCCTGGTGATCAACAGGGCGCGGTCCCTGTTCCCGGTACCCCAGCACCACGACAGCGCTTCGTAATTTTGTTGACTATCCTGGCCGAGGACTGGTAGTTCATATTTTTCCGTGTACTCGACATCGATCAGCTCACATTCGATGGTCGTATTCTCGTAGAAGCCCGGCTTCAGCCGTAACAACCGTATCCATTTCCCGCTCGATAGCTGTTGGTACTTGAAGTCATCCGTCATCTGCATGTTGCGATCGTCATATCCCATGACCTTGGAACGCGCATCTCTAGTGGATTGCGGATGGATGTCAGAGGGAATGATGCTGTACGACTTGTTCCCCACAAGGACGCTCAAGTCTCCCGGGAGACCCGCCGGCCTATCGGGCGGCATCTTCTTGTCTGCGAGACTCATGTGGTCGAACGGTGCACGATTAAGGCCGAATTATCAATTCCATTGAGAGGTGAAAGATTGCTGCCCCACGAGTATTTCCAAGACCGCAAGCCTCCGTATTATAGGTGCCACGTCGAGTCGATCTGGCCATCCTATCCATTGAGAACTCAGAGTGGCGGCGACCGACACGGGTAGCATATGTCGCAGAGCCTCAAGTATTGAACTACATCTCCCTATTGGGTGGTCTGTATGAGACACCGGCATGGTACAATAAGATGCTTGCAGATTTGAGGCAAACTGCTTCCTATCGGCGAGGTTCATTCCCCTGTCTGCCCTGTAAGCGAGCGCAGCCTCGCCCGCCCCGAGGTGTTCGGATCCCAGACTCTCAATGCACAACACCAGAAAAAGATATCTGTGAACGCCTCAAACTCAAATAGAAGGGAAAGATGGTGGTCAGCTGAACGAGGTTCCTGCACTGCGTAGCCGGTGGCGGAAATTGGCCAACCATCGAGTCAAATTGTAGCGCTTGTATGCAGTGACTTGGCGAAACAGAATGCAGCATTCCTGTGACACAGCGGGATAAAATAAAGCAATATTACCTTCCATTATAGTTGGAAATCGGTGAACGATAAGACCTCTGTCCGTTTCGTCTCAGCCTCGCAGAGCTGAGTGTCAAGCTGGGCCCCCTCCCTTTCCCCATGCCATGCTGCGGAAAATCGCGACATCGTTTGCGTGCACACGGTCACGATATCTTTTGTGCCAGTCTGGGTGAAAATATTAACAATCTAGTGTCTGTATTACCAGCAGCTCTTAGTCAAAGCAATATACTTTTTGGTACGACTTTGGCACCCACCAGAAACTTGGGTCACACAGAACGGACGCAGGGCCAATCAGGGATAAACAAGAACAAACTCAGACCGGAATAGACAATACTGACCTGCCCTTACTTTGAGATAAATGCGAGTCTGGGATGAATGCATGACTCCAGGGTAATAATTGTTGGCATGGTATTGTAAATCACACACATGGGAAGGGCAGAGCCAGGTAATTACACCAGGAGTAGTAGTCACAGTACGATATCGTCCCATTGGTTAGTTTTCACTCCACAGCGACAGCGTCAATGCGTATACCCCAAAAGAAAGGAACACATCAAATCTTTCGATCATCACTTGCGAGTCCAGTGTTTGGCAGTTGCTTTGATTCCACAGAGCAATTTACCAAGTTGAGCAAAGGAGATAACAAAATTACAGCAGTCTCTACCAGTGGCTGCTTAGCAGAATTTTGTGGGCTTTTGCTGCATCAAACTCCCTCACAAACAACTCGTACTCCGCTTGGGAAGTTTACCAAATTCCACCCTATCTCCGCCAATATCACGATCAAGATGAGATGGGAATATATAGATGGAGAGTTCAAACGCCAAGCATTACTGCGGGGGGTATAAGACGAGTCCCTATCTGATACGAAAACAACCACGATGTCTGAAATGTGTACCGATGGACGGCAGCACCCAATTATTAAGTCACCATGGTGAGCAGGAGACATTTATGCAGTCGCTCCCGCCGCAGCCCCGGCCCCTGCAGCCTCGAGCCTAGCGACCAACTTCTTGACGCTCGTCCACTCCTCGGCCCTCACGCCGTCCTTACCGCCGAGATCAGGGCCGACCTCGAAGACGGACACGGTCGAGTCGATCCCGCCCGTGGCAAGCCTCTTGCCCTCGCTCGCCTCCCAGACCACCTTGTTCAAGCTCTTGCTCAGGAGCTGGCGGCCCTCCTTTCGGGCCGTGGGGCTGATCTTGGCGATGGGGATCTCGGTCTCCACGCTGATATCCCAGATCTCCAGCGAGCCAGCCCCGTCCACCAGCGCAAAGACGCCAGGACGCACGGGCGACCAGGCGGCGTCATAGACGACGTCCTCACGAACAAGATCCAGCAGCGGGTGAATCGACGTGCCAGCAGACTCAACTACCGTGGACGTGGCAGCCGGGGCACGAACCTTCCACAGCTTCACAGACCAGTCGAGCGAAGAGGACAGAACCAGATCACCCAGGTCGACCGGGCCGCGTGGAGGGTGGAAGGCGACCGACATGACAGGGGCCGCGTGGCCCTTGTAAGCAACGCGGGTATCGATGCCGGCCTTGGCGCCGGCGCGGTCGTAGCGATGGCAAGGATAGATGGGGCCCTCCTCGGAGCCAACGAGGAAGTAGGTCGGGTCGGCAGCAGGGAAGGCCATAGTCGTTGGAGCGACATCATCGAACTTGCTGGGGTGCGGGTTGGTCAAGGTAAGTTGCTCTTGCGGTTGTGAGAGCATATCGACAGACCAAACACATAATTGGCCGTCGGTGGATACGGATATGATGTTGTTGGCATTTTGAGTGCCGACAATGTCGACTGAGTAGACGGGGTGCGAGTGACCGGTGCCCGTCAGGGGCGTCTTCTGCACAGGGGCAGACTTGGCGCGCGTGTCCCACAAAAGAACCTGACCAGAGTATGTACCGCCAATGATGAGATTTGGATGGAATGGAGAGAACTTGGCGGTGAGAATATCTGACTGGGCGTGGAAAAGGAATTCAGGTCGGTCATGTAGATGTGAGTTCCATACCTGCACGATGCCGTCCGGGTCGTGCGGCGCGGATGGGTTCTTAGTGTAGGAAGCCAGAAGCAGCTCTGGGAACTTGGGCGAGAAGTCGATACTGCTCACCATTCGCTTCTTTGACCAGCGTTCATCATAGAATTGCACCACCTCCTTGACCCGCCGGCGGCCTTTTCCTGCCGTGTTGCCCGTCTGCTCCTCGTCATCCTCTAGGCTCTGGATTTGCAAAGTGTAGTCGGTCAAGACGTCGTATTCCTGGTCCAACGCCCGCTCGATGACCTTGGTCGACCTCTCGACGAAGTCGAAGAACTCGTCGGAAGCCGTGACAGCATTCAGCTCCTCGTCCGTAAGTGCCCGGGCAGGGAAGTTGGAGGTGTTCACCGCGCCGCCAGATAGAGGACCACCCTGGAGGCGCTCCCGAGCCTCGAGCAGCTCCTCCTCGATCTCGTCGCGGATCTTCTGTCTCAATTCCTCTTCCCGGTCCCGCTCTCTTCGGCTCTGCCTCTTGCTTGGTGTCGAGGTGACGCCGGGCAGGTCATCCTCCTCGGGCAACTCTGAAAAGGCCCGCCCCCGCGACGTAGGTGGTGCCCAGTCCTCGGTTGTCTGCGCGGCCGTGCTGTAGGTTACGACCTCCTTTACGGGCGATGGCGGGCACTCGTAGACGGTCTGCAAGGCGACAGTAGTGAGCACCTGGGGTTGCGACGGCGCGGCTGCCGCCTGGCCGGGAGCCTGTGACTGTGATGCGAGATCCGAGGCCTCGGCGCTCAGCTCGCCGCCACTGAGGACGCTGGTCGGGCGGCTCCCCTTGGGCACGGGAGACGAGGCGCCGGTGGAGACGGGTCTGCTGTCGCCGACGAGGGAGCTTATAAGCGACTCGATATCTTTGCGGTTATCTCGTCCGGGTGTCGGGGCTATGAGCTGTGGACGGTTGGCGGTTAGCAAGCTGGATGGAAGAGCTGGAAAGGGGGGCGGTGGTGTGCAGCATACATCACTCGGGCTGCCGCTGCCTCTCCCAGTATCCTTGGCCCGCAGCTCCCTCTGGCGCTTCAACTCGGCCAGCTTGGCCCGCTTGGCCTGGATCTCATCTCTTCGTTGCTTATCCATGCTGCAGTCGTTTTGTCACCAGACCCATGCCGGGTCGGATTCCTGGCCGGGCGCTCTCCCGCGCAAGACGACGATGATGGTAGAAGTTAAGGAGCTTGATGTGGTGCAATGCGGTGCCGTGTTCGATGACTCTACCAAGGCAAGATCTGGATCGGTGGAAAGGCGTAGCTGTGGCCGTGGCAGCACAGCCGAAGAGCAAGGTCGCGGGAGGAATGTATCAAGGAGGGAGTTGACGGCACATCAAACTAGGCGGCCGAGATGTCGATGCGCGTCGCCTCTGCCTTTGTTACCCGCGAACTGCACTACAGCACAGTAAGTTACCCAGGACCACTGGCAGTCACCGTAGCAGCACATGCCGCAGCCCGTAGCCCGTAGCACGTAGCCCGTAGCACGTAGCCCGTAGCACGTAGACAAAGCGCGTGGGGCCCATCTGCGGCCCTTGCTCCTGGCCAACTGGCTTGGGGGGACCCCCTGTCCGGTTCCTGAGCTGCCTGAGCTCCAACTGAGAAAAAAAAAGTCCGGGGGTCTGTCGGCCGTCGTGTCCTGCTCGTCGCCCCGGTGAATTATCGGCAAAGCGCAAAAGTCGAAGAGCTGGGGGCGAGCCGCGAGCTCTGTCTGGCTGGTCTGAAAACTTGCTGCCAAATATCCCGACCTCATCCGACGACTGAAGCCCGTGATCGATAACCGCGCAAATCCAACCACCGTCACCACCTCCACCGCTCGACCACCGCCAGGCCCAATTGGCAACGCGCTCCCTTGTCTTTGCTACCGCCAGCAGTCGCGCGACGAGAAAACCAACCAGCCGGCCCAATGTCTGCCACTTCGGGAGTCAACGTACGTTCTTCAATCGTTCTGTGCTTTGCGTCTTCCTGCCGTTGCCAGCCTTTCCGCATCTCGCCGTCCTGCTGCGGCTTGCGACACGCACAGCTGGGTGCATTGTCTCCTTGCGACGGCCGAACAAGAGGGAAACCCCAACAGAAGGCTGACAGTGAGGCTGACATTCCTTGATCCACAGGTCCTCCGCTACTCGGCCCTGGCCTTTGGCGTCTTCTACGGCTTCACCCACCAGCGGACCATCACGGCCACCCAGCACGCCGCCCACGCCCAGAAGGAGTACGAGCACAAGCAGCAGTTAATAGAGCAGGCCCGCGCCAAGTTCGCCGAGTCCAAGAACCCCAAGGCCCAGAGCACCGAGAAGAGCGGCCGTACGTTGTTTTCGTCCCTTCCCACCCGTCCTCTTTCCCCCACCCTTGCCACCCAGATATCGGAATGTTGCTGTATACTGACCCCAATCTCAAACAGTGAACCAAGACCCCATGTCCCCCAACTTCGACCTGGAGGCCCTCTTCACCGGCCTCATGGACCAGAAGGCGTAAATTAGCCGGATGGCGAACAACGGGGAGGATTTAATGTGACGGGGTAGGAGACCGAAAAAGCCATCGCGAAAAGGACAAAATATTTAAACCAAAAGGGACCCAAGCGCTCAATGGAAACCCCCCTTATCGAAAGAGGCTGGAACGCCCGGCCAAGGTCCGAAAAGCTTTGATGGCAGGAAGGGGGACAGAGACGGGGTCGGTGTACGATTGCTGCGAACGCTCTCGGAAAAGGAAAGAAAGAAACGCAAGCCTCATAGAGTTGGTTTTCCTTGGGTTCCTGTGTATATGTAACCATACGAACAACCTAGATCTGATTTGTTTTTGGGTGCGGCTCAAATCAATGTGATGATCAAGATTTTACGCCATGTCTTTTTTTTCGTATGCCTCCCAAGACTCGCTTGACGCAGAAGTTACCGTCGCAATGCCTTCTTTTCCCTCTTTCACTACGGCGAGACTAGACTAGACTACAGCTACGTAATACAAACACAAGACAGAGAGAGCATCCGTCGTATCTCTGAACCCATTACTGCTCTGGCAGACACTCCTCAGAGGTCGCTCGGCATACCCTATTTTCCATTTTCCTGTCCCATCTACTCCATATCGTCCACGGCCCAGACGCTGGCCCCTTTCTTCTGCACGCTGGTCCTGAGCTTGCCCAGGACGACGGCCCGCCTGTCCTTCCGCTCCTTGACGGCCTTCTTCTCGGCGTCGCCGAAGCCGCTCATCTTCTTGCGCGGCGGCGTCCGGCCGAACATGCCGTTGCCGATGCTGCTGACCGAAGCCGAGACCGAGTGCCGCATGACGCTGTTGCGCGTCGGCGTGCTCTCGCGGATGGACCGGTCGGGCGAGAAGAGCATGGACGACCCGAGGAGCTTCTTGGGCGTCGGGGTGCCCTCGCGGCTCCGGGTGCTGGCGCCGAGTAGGGGCCCCGGCGAGGCGAAGCGGAGCTTGCGCATCTGGTTCTCGAGCACGTCGATGTCGCCGCTACGCTTCTCGGCCATGCTCGTCATCTTGGCTATCGTCCGCATGATGGCCTCAACGGTCGGCGTTGAGCTGGTCTTGCCGTTGGCTGCGTTGGCGGATGCAATCTTGGCCTTGAGCAGCGTCAGAGCCTCTTCCGCCTCCGCGAGCAGCTTGGTGAACCGAGCAAAATCTCGACGGAGGTCATTCTGTCGCGCCGCTTGCTCCGCTGTGAGCGGAAGAGCGCGGTTGGCCAGCGCTTGATCGGGGTCTATCTTTGCGTTGATCATCTTCTGCAGATCGTTGCGCTTGTTCCGGTCCCGTGCTAAGTCGCGCTGAAGATCTATACATTCGGCAATCTTTTCTTGCACGTTGACGACCCGGGCGTCCGAAAGCTGCACAACCAGATCCTCCGAGATGATGTCGTAGAGATCCTCCAGCTCGCCAAGAGTCCAATCATCGGCGTTGGCCAGTTCGTCTGCTTCCCTGCGATGATCGCGGCGCAAAGCTTCTGCGTGGCCTTTGATGAAACTTGTCAATGAGCGAGCATTCAGACCGAGGGTGTCGATCATGGCGTTGATATCGCGATAGACGGCTTCGACCTGCGCAGGGATATTGTCATCGGCCAGAGGTAGTGGGCCAACATGGGCAATAAATTCGTCAAGCTGAAGCGTCGGCTCGACTGGGGCGCTCAGTTGCGCTTGTCTCAGATCATCTTCCTCATCCACGAGCAACTGGGTTTCTTCAGCTTCCTTCCTAGCCCTGGCTCTGCGTTGCTGTTCCAGTCTTGGATCTACGAGCGCTTCCTTGCTAACGATCGGAGCGCCGCGGCTCTGTGGTCGTCTGGACGCGCCAAGGATCTGAGATGCCATGCCGGGGGCGCTGAACGAGCGCTTTTGATCACTGATCAACCGGGAAGGTATCGCACCACGGACAGGGCTGGGCGACCGTGGGCTGACTGGGTTGGGTTGCGGTAGAGGAGGTATACTTTGACCCATCTCACCGAACAGACTCCTGCGTTCTGGCTCGGGCTTTGATATCGTCGAGAAGCTTCCGCCCAGGCCACCAAAAGAACTTCCAGGTGTGATGGACGGAGTTGTTTTGTCCTTTGTGCCTGACGGCGGACTCAAGTCCTTTGCAACATCAATGCCACTTCCCTCGCTAGCTTGGTCGCTTTCATCATCTTCCTCCTCGTCATCACCTTCACCCTCTTCATACTCATCGCCTTCTCCATCCTCATCTTGCTCCTCGTCTTCATCCACCTCGTCCTCACCTTCTCCGTCCTCGTCGCTAGAGGAGACGGGCGGGAGGTCAGTTGGGAACAGGAAACCTGACTTGACTGGCTTTGCCGCAGCGTCAAAAATCGAAGCCGTCTTACCAGTCGACTTTTGGCCAGCGCCCCAGCTGGATGTTGATGCCTGCGACGGCTTGGCTGAGCCGAAGAGCGACCCTGACGTCTCTGCTGGTTTAGCGGAGCCAAAGAGGCTACTAGTAGTGCTGGCTTTTGCGCCGCCAAAAATGGAAGGAGATTTTTCGACTGGTTTTCCGGTGCCAGGAATCGGGGGGAGTTTCACATTGTCCACCTTCTTGTTTGTGGTGGGATCGGGAGGTAGAGGTGCATCATCAGGAGGTGCGGCCTTGGGTTTGGCCTGTCCAGGTAAGGCGTCGTACTTGATATCGTAAAGCTGTTCGTTGGACAATGGATCCGGAGGTAAGGGTGCATCATCAACGGGCGATTCCGGCTCGGAAAGCAGATCGTCGTCTTTGGAATTCGACGAAGGAAAGTCAGGTGGCAACGGGGCGTCGGTAGGGCTTGCGCGAGTGGCCGGAGAATCTGCTGCAGAATATGCTGATGAGGATGAGGAGTCTCCAAGTGGATAAGGAGCCTTACTAGTAGTATCCGGCGGCAGAGGGATATCCGGAATATCGTTCAATGGTTTGGGGCTTTCAGCCTCAACCTTTACCTGTGGAGTAGATCCTGAAGTTCCACTTGCGCTTCCAAACAAGCCGCTCGAGCTCTTTGATGGACCGCCGAAAAGCCCACCACTCTGTGGCGGAGCAGCGGCTTGAGAGAAGAATTTCGAGGGCGCCGGCGTAGAAGTCGGGGTTGTCGACTGGGTACTGCTGGACATTTGATTGCCAAACAAGCCGGAACCTGCGGGTTTTGAGGCTTCACCCAACGTCGAGCCGAAGCCGCTGCCGAAGAACGAACTGCCGTCTTTTGGTTCGTCGGGGGTAACACTTTCTTCTTTGGCATTGGGGTCAGGTTTGAAGCTGGATTGAAGCTTGAATGGGGTTGCCCCGAAGACACCCCCAGAGCTCGCAGCTGGCTTCGATGTTGCTGGTGGGAATGATGTATTCGTACCATTGTCCATGGAAACGTCCGCAGCCGGCTTGCTGGAAGCGAATATGTTGGAACCACTGCTGCTGTTGTCAGCGCCCAAAGAGGCAAAACCACCTTTGTTGGCGAAACTAGCAAATCCCCCAGAGGCATTAGCTGCGGATGAGCTGCCGAACACACCAGTGGTCTCCTTCGCGGCAGTTGCAAATCCTGACTGCCCGAAAGATGGTGAACTCGTAGTAGATGCACCGGTCGCCCAAGGGGAGGATTTTGCCCCGAGGCCAGACGCCTGCCCAAAAGCAGCTCCACCGCCTGCTTGGCCGAAGGAAGGGGTTCCGAAGGATGGCTGCCCGAATTTCGGGGCGATGGAGGCAGTTCCGCTGCCAAAGGTACTAGAACCGAAAGCGGCACCTCCTGGGCTTGCATTGGATGCAGGCTGAGCTCCCCAGACGGACGGCTTTGCACCCAATGCCGACATGCTGCCAAAAGCAGACCCAGTGCCTGCACTTAGGGCTCCGAAGGACGGGCCACTCGGGGCACCAAACGGGTTTGCCTGTGGTGTCTGAGGCGGCTGAGTAGATGGCGCACCTGATGCTGCGCTTGCACTCGCCTGTGCAGCTGCTATACCGGGGTACGTTGTGCCACCTCGGATCGACTCCGTATATATAATCCACCAGGCGGACAAGACACCTTCGTAGTTCAGAACCCAATAGGCGGGTAGAGGACCGGGAGACTGCTCCATCTCGTCGGATGGTATGGGCTTGTAGACAGGCTCCTTGGCTGATAGGTCCAACGCCGTGCCAATCGGAAGAGGGGTGTCCATGTTGTCGCCCATTGGCAGCGTTGCCCGTTTGGAATCGTCCAGTAACTCGGTTGTTGCAAACGTGTTGGTGATGTTGTCATCCGACAATGCAGTCTTGGATCGAGTGAGGAGACCGATATCTGGAGTAGCAGTCGAGGAGAAGATCAGCAGATCCTGCAGGTTCGGAGGGAAGTCCTTCAACCGTGCTACTGTGTGATGGGGGACCTTGTCACTTCCGAAAGGATCGACGGGGTCAGTCAGTCTCTGGAAGGCGAGGTCCTGGCCTTGACGTGTGATTAAATGGTACACGGATTGCGGCGGGTCTTGCGCTGTGGAAACATGGACCGACAGCAACACGTCGTTCTCCAGCCAAGCCAGGAAGGAGACTGTACGTTGATCAGTCAGCTCACAGAGGACTGCGTCTATGTTAGGAGAGGTACTCACCAAAATGATTGGGTTCCAGGTCCGGAGGGTAAGGGAACTGTGCCTTGACATCGCCCTCGGGTGTCATTTGCTGTATCGTGCCGTCTCCGAGACCGACGATGATTTGTTTACCCTTGTTACTCCACGCTACGCAGCTGGCTTGGGTCTTCAAGGTCTGCCCATTGGGCCCGGAGACGAAATTCTTCTCCTTCATGCTGGCCATGAGTAGATTGCCTTTGTCCGTGACAACGGCGCACAGCTCGCCCTTGGCGGCTTGCGGGTTGGGCACCAGGGCCCGAAGCCCCTCGCCATTGGTGGGTATCTGGAAGGACGTCTGCGTAGAGCCTCCAAGCAGGGCCTGAACGTCATAGACGGCCAAGCCACCGCCGACTTCAGCGGCCATGATCAAGTGGTCCTCGTCGGCGGTGAAGGCGAGGTGGGATATGCGCGTCGGGAGAGGGATCTTGGCCTGGGGCGCAAAGGGGCGAACGTCGCTGTCGCCATCCTTCTGAGCCTCGAAGGCCTTTCGTACCGAGTCGGTCGTGGCAACGGAGATGGCGTCGGGGCCAGCAGCAGCAACCAGGCCTTTCCGAGATGCAATGCTGATGAGGGAGGCGTTCGGGGAGGGTGCAGGAGACCAAGGCGAGGTCAAACGGACCCTGGCCTCGCCGGCCAGGGCAAGGAAGCCCAGGCGCTCGGTCTGGATCAGAGCCAGGTCGGGGCCTTTGTTCAAAGCCATTGTGGCCGGATTCCGCGGGGAGATCAAGCTGGCATCTGGTGGTGGAAAAAAGCCGTGCAGGGAAGTGAGATGTAGCAGTCAGAGGCTACAGGTCGGCGTCGAGCGATGAGTCGTCGGGACGGGCTGCGGCAGGCAGGGAAATCTGCGGCGTCGATGACGATGTCGTTGTCGTTGTCGTTGTCGTAAATCGTAGTCAAGGCGTCCCAGCAACTCCTAGAACAAGCGAAATCGGCATCAAGATGGTCGTACCAAGCGCCTGGTTTTCTGCGGGCGGGCGGTGGTGACGGGCACGTAACGATGAAGCTCTATAATTTTTTGGTTGGCGTAACTACCGCGCCTGGCCTGGAGCAAAGCTTCCCCTTGCAGATTACATTAGTGACAAGACAGCTGGAGGGAGAGCTGGGTAGCGCTGGGCAGCCTTGGGGTGCGTGCCTGGTCAGGTGCTAGGCAGCTAAGGCAGCGCTGTAGTTACTATGGCAGTATGGATGGCACTGCGGTACAGCAGCTGCCTCGCTACCTACTAAGTGCCCCCTAGGCCAAAGTAAGCCAGGTAACAGGCTTGAAGCCGGGCAGTCCATTGGCTGTGGCAGGTTGCGGCTGCGACAGGGGTGCGGGGCCCGGGCCAAGCGAGCCGTTGTGTTCTCCCAGCTTTTCCAGGGCTGGCTTTGGCTGGCCACGCTGGCTGGCGGCCGCTGTAGTAGGTACGGAGCCGTGGGCAGCAGGGCGCCGATGGTTGCCCTGGCAACGAGGTTCTGTGGGGCCCGGGGCTGCATCCAACGGGCTGGGTTGGACCAAAATAACAGAAGCCTCCAAGCTAAATAAAACACCGTCTCCTTTGGAAACTGCTCACACGATATTCTCCGTTCGTTCTACACCGCATTCTGCACTCGTCTGCCCACGCCGCCCCCGCCGCTTGGCCTCTTCTTCTTCTTCTTCCTCTTCGCTGACGCTGCCGCGACCTTCTGGAAGCTCTTGTGTCTGCCGTCGACTGCACCCGCTGTGTTTGTTTTTCACCGCCACATTTCTCAGCATCTGCACCTCCGCCTTCCGGGCATACCCCAGGTATACAGTGTCGTCATCTACTTTTGCGCAATCGCAATCCGCAATCCGCAATCCGCTCGTATACTTCCAACCGGGCAGCCGCAAGCCAACCGCGCGCCCTCGCTGATCTCTCCTCCTGCTGCCGCTTGGGAAGTATCAGTCGGCTGACTGCGGCGACGCCAATGGCTCCTTCATCAAAACATGCCCACTTTGGGCAGATCATCGAGTATATACCAGGTATGTTTTTTTTTGGTTGTTTCCTATATCCCGCTGCCCTCTCGTGCGCCCAGCAGACGACATCTTGTCTCTGCCAGCTGCATCATCATAATGTCGCTGCTCCGCCCTTCCGACGGAATAAACTCCAGGCCGCAGGACAAATTGTCCGACAAGCTGCACAACCCCGTCGCCCTGTTACAACCGAACTGGCTCACCGCTTTGGACTTCCCGCTAACTCTGAATCGTGTTCAAGACCGGCTATACCTTGCATCCTACACGCAGGCTCCAACTCCCGAAACATTCTTCCCCTACCCCGAAGCGCCTGTCCGATCACCGAACAAGCGGTCCTCCAGGGCCGTTAACGGCCCCACCCCGGTTGCGGCCAAGTCAGACCGCCAGCCGCCCTGCTACTTCACCGTGGACGACCAGCTCTTCTACAATGCTTTCCACCATGATTTCGGCCCGTTCCATGTCGGCCACTTGTACCGATTTGCCCTCCAGTTTCACGATGTGCTCGGCGCAAAGGAGAACCAGCACAGGCCAATCGTGTTCTGGAGTCGCGCCGACCCTAGAAGTACGTCCTTGTCCTCCACCGCCATGGGCGTGGCTCCGCATACTTGATTCCGCCGTACTGACAATGAGAAACTAGGTCGTGCAAACGCCGCCTGCTTGCTCGCATGCTACATGGTTCTGATTCAGTCATGGCCACCTCATCTGGCACTGGCCCCTATTGCCCAGATTGAACCCCCTTTGATGCCTTTCCGCGATGCAGGCTACAGCCAGGCAGACTACGGTATCACTGTTCAGGATGTTGTATATGGTGTGTGGAAGGCCAAGGAGGAGGGCTGCTGCGCCTTGGACAACTTTGACCTGGACGAATACGAAAAATACGAAAGAGTCGAGCATGGCGACTTCAACTGGGTCACGCCTCACTTCCTGGCGTTTGCCTCGCCGCAACATAGTCCTGTGGCCAAGGTCGATCAGAACAGCGATGCCTGGGCCATGGTGCCCAAGACCCTGGCTGCCGTTGAGGCCCACCCTAGCCTGCCTCAGCCATTCAAGAACGTCTTGAGTCACTTTGACGAGCGCAATATCGGCCTGGTCGTCCGTCTCAACTCGCCTCTCTATTCGCCTTCGTACTTCGAGGCCCTCGGAATCCAGCACCTGGACATGATCTTCGAAGATGGCACATGTCCCCCGCTGAGCACAGTTCGCAAGTTCATCAGGCTTGCGCACGAGACCATCACTGTCAAGAAGAAGGGCATTGCGGTCCACTGCAAGGCTGGTCTTGGTCGCACAGGTTGCCTCATAGGAGCGTACCTGATCTACCGCCACGGCTTCACTGCGAACGAGATCATTGCATTCATGCGGTTCATGAGACCCGGAATGGTTGTTGGACCCCAGCAGCACTGGCTGCACCTCAACCAGGGCGTCTTCCGAGAATGGTGGCTTGAAGAGAGAATGGAGCGCAAGCTAAGAAAGGAGATGGCTGCCAACCCCCAACCCAGCACACCGATTCGGGCCATGCAAAAGACTTCCTTGGGCCGCACCAACTCGACACCCCACAGGTCAGGTTCAGGCCGCACCCCTCTGGGCGAGGTCGACCAGGAACGTAACAACATCGGCGTTCAAGAGGACTACCTCCCCGCGCCAACGCCAGGCCAGCCGCGCAAGACCAGCCGGGTTGATCGCCACCATCCTTACCAGCGTAACCCGATCAACGCAACCGTTGAGGAAGAGGAGGGCGCCGGCCGCGAGACCGAGATCATTTCTGTTCACAAACAGTCCACGGGCTCTGAATCGGAGGAAGAAATCCACCTGCGTACGCGAACCCACCGTAAAGCTTCACAATCGCCCGCGCGAAGTGAGAAGTCGAGGTCGATCAGCCATACTACGACAACCACAACTGTCTACGAGGTCATTGACAATGACGCTTCCAACGATGCCGAGAACATCGGCAGCGGTCGTCCCAAGAACATTGAGCAGATCGCCTCGTCTCCTACTCGCTCAGCTAGTGCCTCTGGCGTTCTGACGAAAGTACGGAGCAGCAAGCGTTCCACGGACTCGAGTCGATCTTCGGGTTCCACTCAGTCCGGCGTTCGCAAGACAAGTGGACGTGTGGGCAGTGTCAATACCTCGCCGAGCAACACGGCGCGCAAGGTGTCGGCGGTATAGGAGTCTCGGCCCTTGCCTCCCGCTGTTGCCAGGTGATTCTTTCGTTTCGATATTGCATATTCGTCTCGTATCGATTTGATAATTACCATACGGGTAGCCTTGGCAACGTGGATTCACGATGATGATAACGATCACGACCGGTTATGTCCTATGCATGCTATGGCGTTTTTGAGTATCGACAACACGGGATAGGAAGACCTCCTATCTCTCCTCGTCCCAATAACATACTTCCCCCGCCTGCTCCTCCGCCAAGCGGCTGGTTAGCTGCAAGATATCTTTTCCACATTCGGAACCCGAGTCATACTCAAAATCTTTCTCAGGCGTTTCTGGTCTTTTTGGGGGGTTCATCCGGAACGGCTCTGGGTCTCGTTTGCATCATGTTTTTGGTTTGGTCCGGGTCTTGTGTAATGAGTACTTTGAGTCATGATATGTCAGAGTTGAAAGAAGGTGTCCAGGGGCGGAAAGCATTTGGAGTCGGCGGACTTGGATGCTACGTTGAAGTATGACTGTCCATTAGGAAACACGTTGATATGATGAATAGTTTCTGGGATTCGTTCAGGCGTTATTGCATTAATACATTACACAAGTACAAACAAGAATTGCTCCTTGAGGCTCAACTAGCCTAAACGTGACCGTGTTCTAAACAGCGCGCCCTTTGCACAATCCATCCATCTTTTTGGCAGCGTTGTTGACCTTTCGGTGTCGCCTGTCGTGCCCACATACATGTTTGCAAGTCTTACAGAAAGCTGCCACACGGACCTAGGATTAAGAGCGCGCGTTGCAGAATCTTGTTCTTACCGATCCTCCCCAAGCAAAAGATGCCTCTCACACCGCCATAGCTGGCGAGTACATTTTCAATTTTCACCCCTGCGGTGCTAACGCCGGGGATTCGCGACCACCATAACAGCGCCGACGATGCAAAAGTCTTAGTTATAAGTGCGTTGGTGTCGAGGCATGTAACAGGCACTGCTTGGCCTGGCTCGACACTCCAAACTGGCGGCAACCTATAATTGTGCAACGTATTATTCTCGTTTATAGTGTTGTCTCCGTGCGATGCCGGGTCAATCGACAGCCGCCGGGGCTCTGCAAACACCACGTCGGTATGCGGACCGTTGTACACATCCCGCTGACCGCTATCCACTGGTGTGTTTCATGTCAAGTGCACGATAGATCCCAGCGTGCGCCGCAACCGTCGAATCTGAGACACACTGACGAACGTCGAAGCCATCCAGCCCGCTTTTATCCCCTGCGCCTTTTGCGCCCACTGCAGCCAATGTCTGCTTGCAGTAGTCAATCCTGGCCATGTTCGCGTCATCGGTTTTTGTTGTTTCCTCACCAGAAATCCGCCGCAGGGCCATAATTGTTCTGTATATAGACGCTCGGCTCTTTAACTTCCTATAAAACGCATTGGCGCCATGATATGATAGGCTATGAAACAACCCCCCCGGCGTGCGATCGGACGGCCTACGTATAAGTCAGTACCACTGCTGTTCCTCTCGTGCCGGACTTGGCTGCACAGGAAAGCTTAAATGCTAACAAATAGTCCGAAGGAAGAGGTTTCGCGCGCAAGGACTTGCGCACGCAGGGGAACACTCCGCTCTCGCCGTCCCCAAGTCCGCAGGCCCGACCGCCGGCGGCGATGGCGAGCCGCAGGCCCAGCAGCAGCAGCCGGAGCGGGACGAGGGAGGCATCACGATGCCATCGACAGAAACGCCCAGCGTCGCCGGCACCGACGAAGCAGCCATGGCGCCGGTCAGAACGAGACGGAGCAGGGCATCGCCAACGGCCATCCTGGCCATGCCGTTAAGGGGTCTTCACCGCAGGCTGCGGCCGTGGCATCTGTTCGTCGCCCTCGGCGCGGCCGCCGTGGCCATGGTGCTGTCGATAGTCCTGGTCCATGTGCGCGATCAGCAGCGGATGGCGGCTCTAATCGCGGTGCAGGTCGATGTAAGTGTCATGCGGGGTCTCTCCTCAATCGTCTGCCTCCTCTCCCGCCTCGCCCCCATTCACCCCGACTTAGACGGGGATCTATACCTCTAATGACACCTTACCCCTCTCTTTTACAGAAAACCCTATTCCCTGTTCTTTGCATATCTAGAGATGAGGGGGCGAGCTCCCGTCCCTCTTCCCACATGGAGACAGCATCATAGGAGATGGGCCCCGGGAAAGTCATGCCATTTGCAATGTTGGGATCCCTGTTATTATACGCTTCGGTGGCGGCGGCGGCGCTGACCAGACATCATGAGCAGACGCCATCTGACCCGAGCAAGGCGAGGGTGAACCTGGGCTACGCCCAATATCAGGGAACGGTTCTTGGGAATGGCGTGGGCCAGTATCTGGGACTGCGTTACGCCCGGGCGCCGACGGGAGATCTGCGTTGGCGGGCTCCCGTCGAGCCCGAGACAATCCGCGGAGACCAAGCCGCGGACAGTGTGAGTCTGGAGGGAATCGGAAGGGGCTTCTTGCCCTGTGACGACGTTGGAAGCGTGACGGACAGGCTGACAAGTGATGTATCAGTTCGGTAAAATTTGCCTGGGTATATCGACTTCGCTGCCGAGCAACTCGGAAGGGACCGACTGTCTCTTCGCAAATGTGTGGAGCCCTGCAAATGCTACAGCTGGGTCAAAACTGCCGGTCTGGCTCTTCATTCAGGGCGGAGGTTCGTGCCAATGGAGTCACATTTAGTTTGTATTGTACTAAGTTGTTCTTTAGGCTATACAGTCAACAGCAATGCGAACTATAATGGCTCACAGGTTGTCGAGAGCTCCGGCGGCAACATCATCTTCGTGAACTTCAACTACAGAGTTGGGCTGTGGGGTTTCCTTGCTAGCGAAAGGATGAGAACAGGTGCCGACCTGAATGTCGGGCTTCTGGATCAGCGAATGATGATGAAATGGGTCAAGAAGCATATCGCTCAAGTAGGTTTTTGCTTGTCTGAAACACATTCGTGAAACGAGAGACTGCAGAGTACATACTCATACTTGGTGTTAGTTCGGAGGCGACCCTGACCATGTTGTCATCCACGGCGTCTCAGCTGGGGCGGGTTCTGTGGCCCTCCACATGGCAGCGTATGGCGGCAAAGACGAAGGCTTGTTCCAAGGCGCCGTCGCGAGCTCTGTCTTCTTCCCGGCTCAGCCGCGGGTGTCAGAATTAGAATGGCAGTTCGATCTGGTATTGAGCCAGACTGGATGCAGTGACGCTGAGGACCCCTTGGCCTGTCTGCGCTGCCAGGACGAAGAGACACTACAGGCGGCCAATGTTCCATCTGCGTTTCCGGGAAGGCCTTCCACTGGCTTGCCATTGTTCTACTGGACCCCGTCTGTGGACGGTGACCTCATACGAGACTATCCCTATGTCATGTTTGCCAATGGAGACTTCATCGATGTGCCGGTGATCTTTGGCACAGACACAAATGGTAAGTGGCGTCTTATACTTGCCGCCGAGGACTTACGTGATCGGCTGACTTGCTTCGTAGAGGGTTCTTACTTTGGCGCCAACGCATCGACGGAGGAGGAAGTCGCTGTCTTCCTTCAGAACAATTACCCACTCCTGACTACAAATGAGACCGACAGGATCCTCGAGCAGTACCCGCTCATGGACCCTGTTCCCTTGCACAACGCCTGGTTTCCGTCCGCCTCCATGGCGTATGGGGAGTCCACCTTCATCTGTCCCAGCGTCCACATTCTCGACTCCATCCAGACTTACGGCCAAGGCGCATCCCGCGCATGGTCCTACCGGTACGACGTTCTCAGCCCCGAGAATGCCGCCGCGGGCTTGGGCGTCCCCCATACGTGGGAGACGTGGGCCATCTTTGGGCCTGACAGCATCAACGGCATCGGTATGGGTCCGCCGAGCTACTATGGCGCCGACGCGGCGATAGTTCCGGTAGTTATGGACTACTTGATCTCATTCGTCCAGACGCTGGACCCGAATGCAGATAGGTTCCCTGCGGCGCCGGAATGGTCGACATGGGGCGTCTCCGAACAGCGGCTCAGGTTCGATACCGGGAATGTCTCCATGGAGAAGATACCCGAGGATCTGAAGAGTCGATGTGATCTATGGAAGGATCTGGCAACTATTACGCAACAATAAACGCGGTGAGGCATGGGTCACTCTTATTTGGGGGTTGTAGATACATGAAGCTCATACTACGCTACTTTCACAACACAATATCTTATCACCATTTCAATTGGCTTGTGGAATTGCTAGCCACCAGATATGTATGAAAAGATTATGAAGTATGGGGCTTCTGATAACGTATAGTTTCTGTCGCCCTCAAGGTCGAGTTTCATTGGTGCCTTGGAAATTCGGGCAACTCTGTAGCCCGTTCTTTGTGATGCTACGACTAGTATATCTAATGTCCATACTTTGGCGATTCGAGGTTCATGAGGCTTTTCGTTCAGTACCGGAAGCGAAATGCCCACGGATGCACTCAAGAGAGCGTCGAAGTCAGGGGTTCACAGCGCATATCAAGTTGTTCATGGTGTCTTTTCTACCATTTATTTTTCTTTGTGGCAAGCTTCAGTTACTCCGGCTTTGCAAAGTGGTTCTGAAAAAGAGCCACTACCTTCAAACGGTCTCCTTGGGCGTTCCACAGGGAATGGCAAGGAATGACTGCCCCAAAGGGTGACTGTTCGCCAGATTGATGCCCGTCTAGTTCCTTTGAGGATAGGCCATTTGCATCCGTATAAGAGAGATACGGAGGGACATTTGCCCATTCTCCCTGCAGTTGACCTCCTGCCGTGGTCTCGAGAGTATTTTTTATTCCATCTGCCACAGCGGACGTTACGCCCTCCAACAGCGATGAGAGGGGCGCAGTCTTTTCCGTTGCGAAGGCAGCAGTAGTGTGGATGAACAATCCGTCCGCATTGTCAACCACGACATGCTGGATCTCGAGACTACCATTACAATCCGAGACCACCACACCGTACGTCGAGTTAACGACGGATATGGACCCTGGGCTTACCTTTGCCAGACCAAGATGGGCGTGCCATTCTACGCCAGCGCCTCGAGGCAGTTCCTGAACCTCTGCAGCGAAAACGTAGGGAATGGGTCTTGTCTTTTGGTCGTCATCTATATCGAAACCCCTCAGGCTTTCCCAATCAGGGAGGTCAGTTGTTGAAGAGGGCTGGTCGGCGCTTGCCAACGTCATGAACTGAGGATTATATGTCCGATCCCACAGATCTGGGCCCCCTTCATCGTCTGAATCAACACCGGCTACTGACCATAGGTGGGTTGTTCGCCATGCTTGGGCTGTTAGGGTTGCCATCTGCTTCATAGTGGCAGATGAAGAGGCCCTGGGGAAATAAGCCACAGCGCCACTCCACCATTGAGTGCGCATCTCAAGACCAATGCGCCAAAGATGCTGTAATGACAGGGTTATCTGCATCGCCACAGCATCTGGAGAGTCAGGTGGGAATACCATCGGCGCAGGTAAGAGTGGTATCTGGCCCGCTATAGTAATGGCCTTTGTACCATGGTCGTTATATGATCCTTCGGCCCCGCTGTGCGAGACATTCAGGGGGAATGTGATAGCTTGGCTATAGGGGCCGATGTTTGCAGGCGCCCAGTACGATCTGGACTGTACATGAAGGCCCTCCCTGGCATTTGGAGGGAGTTGGGAGTTGACGGTGAGGTATATGGCTATTTGGGACTCAGGGGGTAGTAGATCGCCACAAGAAATAGTAACTCGCGCAGGCGGGTTAGGCTCCGTAAACAAAGAGCCGTACAACTGGTTGATTGTTGGGAAGTCTGACATGTGCCTCAAGATAATGATCGAGTTAGTGATGGCGTTAGCTGTAAGCGAGGACTCGCTGAGCTGCTGCCGGATTTCAGCTATAATCTGCGCAGTCTGCTCTGTAACAGCCACCTCAGACGTTTTGCCAACGTAACACCACTGGTGGCTCGTCGACGGTCTTGTCTCAACATTGATCGTTGGTAGAGGTCCGCCCGGTAGAGTATCCTCTACTCTGTCAGCTGAAGCGAGATCGCTCGTTTGCAGTCCGTCCAAGACTGACTGAAACCGAGGATCAAGCAGTTCAGGTATGCGAACTCCATTTGCAGCGGCACCCTGTGGAGCGGCTTTCAACTCGACACGTGCGTCGCGGATACTCAGCCATGTACTGCCTCCGCCCTCACGCACGACCCTTCGGCCTGCTTCTCCGACCACGATCCTCCCTTTGAACAGTGCAGGCGGGCCGTCAAGGACCAAGGTCTCAAACTCGCCTCCCTCGCCAAGCACGGATCCGCGATCGCCCCCGCCAAACCGCCTTAAGGCTCGCTTCATGCGCTGAACGGTCCGGTCGGTGGCCACGTTCTCCCAGAGGAAGTCTTCGTCCAGACCCGCGCTGGCCACCTTTACGATGCGCGCCTCCAAGCCCACATCCGCCATGTCACGAAGTAGCTGAGCATCGTCATCGCTGCTATCTCGGTCCCGGGTCCCGGTCCTTAGTGCGGACTGATCCCCAGCAATGCCAGCTGTGGCTTCAGCTCTAGCTGTAGGCAGCGGGAGAACGGGGTACTGCCATAGGTAGGCGAGAGGCACGAGACCCAGACGTAGTGCCACAGATTCGATACGGGTCCTCTGGTAGGTAGACAAGATGGCGCCAGTGCATAAAGCATTGGCCTCGGGATGATCTGCGATAACAGCACGAAGCAAAGGGACCAGCGACTCAGTCTCGTCCTCCAAGCCCTGGCCCGCGCCAGGCTGTGGTCCAGAGCCCGAGTCAGGCGCACCCGCTGTGCTGGTTGGGAGTTGAGGACCCTGGTAGCTCACGCCGTGCTGGAGTGTAGTGCCAATGATAGCTTGTCGGAATAGAGGCAAGCCGGTGGCCGCGGCGTATAGTGGGATCGCCTGGTGGCCGACCGTCTGGTACATGAAGCTATTGAGGTCCGTCTCGTCCTCTTCGCCGTCAAGGTGGTGATCATTGGTACCACCGGATCCCAAGGGTGAACCGTGCTGCGGTGCGCCCGGGGCCACGGATGCTACCCGCGCCGTGGTGCTCTCTGGCGGGTGCAAGTTGGCCAAAGCCACGATGCGGTGGCCATTGGCCAGACAGTGCAGGGCAGAGAAGAAGCTGTCCTTGCCGCCGGAGACCAGCGCAATGACGTTCAGAGCTTCGGGCGCCATCTCGGTTGCAAGGAGATTGGCGGCGAGTCATTGGCCAAGCCGGAATACGGAGGGGGATGGATTGCCTCTATCGAAGACCCTTCGCTTCCCTTCTAGGCCCAAAATGACACTGTTCCGAGGAGCGTGCACCTGTCAAAGTGAGGGAGGGTGCGTTGGCGTGCTCGAGGAAATGCCTGGCTGTGGATGGGCTGAAATTTAGCTCTCCCACAATGGTCCCGAAATTTTGCGGCCGGCCTGAAGATCGTGCCTTGGCGACACGGATGACCAAATTGGCAGAAACAGCGTATGGCAAAGGTCGAGCTGGCCCTGGAGATCTCGAGGATGCGAGATGCTAGCGGCCGGGGAAATGAGTTCTACTTGTACTAGGGAGGGATGTACTTCCCATTTCAGGCTGGTGACAATCTTGCATCTTCGTCAGGTCGTAAGGGATCCACGGGCTCGCCCGTCTAGTCCGCAGACTAAATCATGGACGAAGATCTGGGATCTGTCTGGAGATCAGGGTCCAGCGAAACTTCCAACATGGGATTCCCTTGAATCGCTCATGAACTTGTGCAGAGCAACCAGAATTGGGGGCACTAATCATTGTTGTCGTCGTCCTAGAGATAAACCTCGCATAACATTTACGTATGTCACTAGGGAGAATGCACGATCGAGACAAGAATGTTTTTGACGGCGAAGGTAGGTTTTCAATTCCTATCTGTACAAATGCAAACAGCTATAGCACTGTGACCAGCACACCGCATAGGCTATCGCAATGCAGGAAGTGTTGCAACTCTTAAAAAAAAATAAACACGAAGGACGGGAGAAGACCGTGGCCAACCCACCGCCAGATGAACATGTCCTGTAGCGAGCACGGCCAACCAGTCCCCGTCTGCTGAGTAATTACAACGAGCGTAAAGAAATGCAGGCCGCCAAAAGAAAAAAAAAAACTTGGGTGTGTCAAAAGCCAAAATGTCATTCGCAATGGCGCTGTGTATGTAGCAATGGTTCCGTTTACGCCTCACTCCCCCATTCCGTGTTGCCCGTAGACTGCCAAGCCTCCCCGAGGTTTTCCGTGAGTGTGAACAAAGTCTTGGTAGAATATTGTTACAAGAAGGCAAGTTCATGCTTGTAAATCAGTTGAACTTTTGATCCTCTAGGTGACCCTATGACCTTCCGCGTGAATGTTTGCGGCCTTGGTCGAAAGTGAAGAATTCGTCATGTCGTGTCGGGCATAGTCCGCAAGGATCGCTGATCCTCGTCGGATTTCTTCCTGATAGATAGAAGATGTGACAACTTCTATGCGGATCTCTTGCGCTTCTTGCCAAGACCATCACTGGACTCATCTGAAGAAAGCTCGCTGCCGCTGCTGCCCGGGACCTCGCTAGCGACTTGAAAGAGGACCTTGCCGAAGTTTTGGAAGTCGGCGTCGCTCTGCGGCATGAGGTCAAGGCCACTCTCCCCATCATCGATGAGGTTCATGACAATAGCCCCACTGCCATGTGTTCTGGCGTGCTGAGCGAGGTTGTCGCTTCTTGAGAACTTCTTGCCGCACTCATTGCACTCGAAAGGCTTGTCCTGAGTGTGGAGAGATCGGTCTGGTTGCAGGTTAGAACAAGATCTTCGGGGCACAAATATTGCATGTTCTGAGCAAGGCCCTGGAGGGGACAGTGGACTTACGGTGTCTCTTGAGGTGTTCCTGGCGGCGGAAGCGGCGGTTGCACAGGTCGCAGTTGAACTGCTTGGTGGGGTCCTCTGTCAAGGACTGCTTCCGGCCGCGGCGGTTAGCGGGCGCGGGCAAGGGGGGAGGAGCAGATGCGTCTCGTGCGCTTGACGAGGCCTCGGTGTTGTTTGTCTCGGAGGGCTGTTCCTGGGGGGTGGGTTGCTGAGCGCTGTTACCGGCGTCGTTGGAATCGGCCGCGACGTTCATGGTGGGCATGTCTGATTCCTTCGTTGACTTGACCTTCTTGGCTGGGCGGTGATCCGACGGAGCACTTTCGGGGGTGGCCAGGCCAGTCACAGCAACCGAGGTGGTGTCCTCGTAGTCAATCTCACCCTCGCCGAGGAAGGAAGACAGAGTGGTTGAGCAGGTGGCTGAGCGGGATCGCTTCAGGTCACCTGCAGGCTTCTCTCGGAGGTCAACAATGCCGTTCAGGAAATCCTCCTCGGATTCCAGATCGGAAAACTCGTCAAAGGACGGCAGGCCGTGATGAAGCTCGGGGTGGAACTCGAACGAGGCCAGCGCGGTTGGCCTCAGCGCGTCACCCTTGAACTCTTCAATGACGGCGGGGGCGGTGAACTCGGTGGCGCCGGCACCGTTGACGCTGAGGATGTCGCGAGGGTTGATGCACTCGGATGTGACTGAGCTTGGTCCGGGTTGGGAGAGGTAGACTGGATGAGGGTTAGTTGTGTTTGGCCCCGAAATATTGGACTGTGACAATTGCCAATTTTAAAATGCTCCGGTGCCCCGCTCAACTCGAGCCGGGGGCGCGAATGCCTCAACTTCCGCATGCTCCAGCCAACCTCACTTCAATAAAAACGATGGCGGCCGGCGCACGCACCCCCGGCCCGGCGCGATGGAGTAGCAATAGTAATGGAAATGATGGACCTACCAGGTGTCAACGGAGGCGATCCGCAGTTTGACCAGTCCAGACCCTCAATTCCCTCGGGGATCACGTCCACGTCGGGTTTGACGCTCTCGTACCCGTCCAGGCCAGAGAACATGGGGTTCAGAGGAGTCGCCAGAATGTCACTGCTGCCGGGGCTTCCAACATTGCTGCCGGAAGTGGACAGAGCTGGTGTGGCCGGGTAGTATGCGTTGTCGCTGTCGTACATGTCCGTCTCGAGCATGAGCTTTGCGGCACCATTCTGTAGCATGATGGTTGGCTTTCGAGAGGCCATCTGGGGCGAGGCCATCGGGGTCAGGTTCGAAGGGACCACGTTGAACATCTTGGCTGCCACCTGGGGCTGCGAGCATGAGGAGCTCGGTCGCGAGTAGACTGGAGTCGAGGGCAGTGTGGGCACAACGGGGTACATTTGCATCTGCTGGAGAGCTGGCTGCTGGCTGAAGTGGCCGTGCTGTCGATTTTCCGGACTCGGGTCCGGGTTATAGTAGAAGAAGGGCGCAGGTCCCATCATCTGCGAGGCCATCATGTTCGGGTCCATGTCTGGTGCCAGGTCAGAATTGCTCTCGTTTCCGTCTTGCTTGGCGGGCCAGCTAACCTGATGCGAATTGTGTTTTCTTTGCTCTTTCGCGTTGGCTGAAGCAGGCGCTCTTGTCTTGCTTTATGAATTAAGGTAGTTGTTGTAAGTGGTGTGTACTATACAGTATGATCGTAGGGCGATTTGGCCAAAAGACGGTGGTTCGGTTCCGATCGGAAGGAATGGACGACAGTCTTGACTTGGATATCAAAGACCGTCTTGCTTGACTGTGACTCAAGTGTGGTGGTTATACATAGGCTTTGCTTGGGACGAGACGCCGTAGGTTCTTGTCCGAAGGGCAGTCTTCCGGGGAAGGGGACACGACGACTTTGTATACAAAAATGAAGGGATGGATTATCGAGATGGCTCGAGTGTTTCCAAAGACAAAAGGTCACAGAACAAACAGGAACCGATAGGTTATGAAGAAAGAGAGAGACCACTCCAAAGTAGACCGATTTGTCGATCACAGGCTGGGTGGGAGAATGAGCGACGGTGGTTGAAGGGACCTAGAGGATAAGTATGATTCCAAGACGATCAACCCATTGATAGGCACATACTGGGACCAGTATCCTAGTTGGAATGGGGATCCAGCGGGTGGGTGCCATCCATGCCTAGCTGTCTCACTCCCAGTCCCTCAAGGGCATAGCCCGGTCGAGGACCAGAAGCGGACGACGGTGCGATCCCTGTCACCTTGTCTTTTGGAAACTTCAGATGAGTGGTCGAGAGGGGTGGATGGCTGGCGCAGCACTAGTGGTGTACCGTACTATCTTTGGACGCGAAGTATACTGCATCCAAGGTACCTCGATGACGGTGCATAACACCCACATCACTAACACGAGCCATCGCTCTAGCGGGCCCTAGCGTGCCACTGTGCAGCTCGCCAGGGCCGTCGGCTGCCCTTCGTGCCAACAGAGGCGTCCCGTTTGGTAGGGTGTGGTGCCAATCCTCATTGGCATGCCACGGAGCCATGCACGTCGAGAATTGTGAATGCCACCTTATGAAATGGCGGATGGGTTCATAACATGCTATGATAGGGTGGCACGCATGTGGGTGAGTCTGACTTGCCTGCCAGTCGCCGACCCCGTATGCCCTTTTGCCTCTGCACGGATACCACCACCTCGTCCAGTCAGGCAGGGCCTCTGGGCACGGCGTTTCGCCCGCTGTGGGCGGGAGGTGCACTCTTGGATCTCACGGGACGTGGCCTCGCTACTGTGTACGGGCAGCAGTGTGATACCTCTGGTCATTGGGTGCCGTCTGCTCCGCCGCAGCTTGAACAAACAACTCATTGGATCGTCATTAGCTTTGAGTGCACGGAGAGCGAGAAACATGCGAAACGCTGGTGATCTGTGACGACGACCATGCTATGGGCCATGGTACGAGGGACGGCCCAGGCGGAGGAAGCCCGGTTCGGCCTCGCAGGGCATTGCGTCTGACGGTCATCCTGGCACCCATCATCAATGCTATTATCGGCTGCCTCTAAGAATATCCCGAGAGCGTGCCGCTCGGAAAACAAGACCGATAATATCTCATACTTTGGGCCATGATACGACGTGCTATGCACTGCGGCAGAAAAAGAACACATGCGCGTTCCTGACTCTGGCTGAATCCTGCCCTGCAACGGTTGATGGTGTTCAGGCTCAGAATAGGCGGCTGTGATAGGGCGGCGTGCGCTCGCATGTCGCGCCTGCATGTGTAGTGCGCACCTAAGGCCAGGCGGGTATCATGCAAGCTCTTTACTCTAACTGGCGCGCCAGGCTGGCCAGAGAAACACTGAAACCGCCGTTTGCGCGCCCGAGGAGTGCTGGTAGGTCAGTTGCGTACGCCATGCTCGTCATCGTCCGTCGCAAGTTCTGTCAGCTTCCAGCATGATGGTAGTAGAGGTGCGCCTGGCTTGACTCCGACTGTGTGGGTAGTCTCGTCGCTAGCGACGAGAATGGTGCCCTCCGGCCGGGTCACTACTGTCACCTTGTGCCAGAGTAAAGCCACCACCCACTCGCAATGTTGACAGCGGCAGTCCGCCTCAGCCATATCCTGCCAACTAACATGTCGTCTTCCCTGAATGGCGTCTTTCCCCAGGGGACTCTCCCCTTGGCTTGTCGTACAGTCCACCAGCATAGCTGCCGCCATTCGATGGAGGCGGGACAAGTGAGCGAGTCCGGCGCCGCCTCGTCCCCGCCGCTACCTGACACGACGTCGAATCTAGGCGTCCCAGCATGTGGGTTGCTAGGCCATGGGCCTTCGCGGAACCTGCCTAGATTCCCATTTGTTGCTTGATGGTGAATCAACGATCATGGCTAACAAGGGCTCATCAAACGAGAAAGTGGTCCTATACGCTACTGAAGAAGCCGCCGGCAACACGATCCATAGATGACAAGTGATACATGGTACTCGTTTACAATGAGTGACCGGCAAAGCAGTGTGACCAAGTATTTCCAGTCTATTCGACCTCGTGTCCCGAGACTGCAGCCAATCCGACATGAGTGGCCAATTCAAACCGTCAATGAGCAAGTAAACAGTTTGGCAATTGCAATTTTGTAGCCGTGCAGAGATGCTCGCGTGCTTCGTTGGCGTTCATCGACGTCGTGGTCATGGATTACACAGTATACTACGGACCCCATCCGACATGCACCATTACATACATAGTATGACATGACTACCTTTTCCTTGACGATTCATTATCCACCCGTCGTGCCCCGGTGCCAAGACCCTTCTATCTACGTAGTGCACCCACCTCGTTTCATTACGAAGCTCCCCAGCTGCTCAAGCTAATGCTGGCATCGCATAATGTATTTGTACGCTGCATTATCTCGTACCCTGGTCCAGAGCTTCGGCCCAAGCATCCCGATAGGAAAGGTTAGTGGCGATCAATGATCAGCCACGCCGTTCAGCGCACCGACAACTGTAACAAACCACTCGGGGGCCTGTCAGAATTCCATTCGCTTGCTAGGTACCAGCTATTACTGTTACGACCATGGGCATGTTCCCAGGCCATGTGCAGGAACCGACCAATCATTTTGACGGCTCATTGATCGGCCTACCACACAAGAGGTGTCCCTTGCAGGTTTCTTCCTGCAGGAACGCGCATAAGTCTTGTTCTATTCGACGATTGTGCAGCACGCACAGAACACACAGCCTTGATGTGGGGGGAAAATAAAAAATTTCTTCAACGAAAGCTGTAGACACGGAGAGACGTGTCATCGGCATTCATCCGTTACGGGGAAACAAGCACTGGCCTCCAATTCCCAGCATCAGGTTTCCCGTGCGGTACAGTGGATTTCGATAATGACAAGTTGCTCGTCATTTCACGGTCTATGCAAAGCCTCCACCTTCTAGTATACTATGGTACGCGATCAATTGCCAAGGCACGGACTGATTTATCTGGTGGCTTGAATTTGCTGGGGGCAGAGATTTCAAGCAAGCATGGGTGTCCCGGCCCCCATTATCTCGGAACATGTACTACGAAATGCTACAGCCACGTGCAGCTCGCCAGACTGCAAGAGGACATAGCTTGGCGATAGTGAATTGGGAGTGATAACTCGAGCAGATCGCCCGCTGGCTATACCGCATTCAATACTTTCAGTACGCCATGCACAGATACATGAACTGAGCTAGACAAGGCAAACAGTCGATCATTGAAAAACCTCCTCGTCAGGAACCGAGGCTTGGAGAAGGAGATGCCCGATAGGCCATCCAGGTTCTATGGGCTGATCATACCTGGCTGCCTGGCAGAGTCTGGGTGTTCCCCCCGTCGTGCTCCATGCTCGTTATGGTGCCATTCGACCTGCAACGGTGACATGGGACAGCGTCCAGAGCTTCCGAGACGCATTGCAGTATGAGCCCTGGTCGCAGGCCCCATTGAGTCCCAAGTCACCGGAACCTCAATTTACCTACACTGTACTATGTACTAGTTCCTCAAACGCTGCAGCAGTTTGCTACATACCAAGACTGAGGGACGTGTCCAGCAGAAGATAGTCCAGAATTCTGGTAATTCGGGGTTTTGATTGCCGTCTTTCAGGGTCCAGGTCATTGCAATCATCACATGTAGGTATGATCACAGTCTGGGAGAACAGACCATGCTGGACTGACAGCATTGTCGGAATCTGGGAACGGCCCGCGGTTAGGAAGAAATCAGACTTGCACCCCGGATTTGCGCAAGACTGAAGGGTTTCCCTGCCCTGATGAAAGCCGTTACGTAGCTACAGGGGCACGTTCCTTAGCACGCCCGGGGATGCACACCCGGCATGATAGAGCGGCGACGCGGAACCCTTCGCAAGGGTTTGGTTGGAGCAGTACGTAATTAATAATGGTGATATTGCGGTACTATGGTACTCTCCAGTCCTTGCAAGAACCCAGCTCTGCCTGCCATGTCTGTGTGGCCGCTCAATGCTAGCAGTAGTCATGGTTGGGTGTTCTGGAAGATTGGAAGATCATTTGCCGGCAAATATTGGAACCAACCATGTCTCTGGGATTGACAGGGACCCAATCGGTCCTAAGCAGTGTCATGGGCGAACCAAATAAGCGGGCCGAGGAACTTGCGGTGGCAAACAGGCGACGCCCGGATACCTTCCCAGACGAGTAATAGACGAGAATCCATCTTGTCGTGACGCCTGGGGGGCTCTGCCATCTTCTGAATCCGTGACAAATCTGTGGCCAGTCCATATGGATAGGATCAATGGGTTCGACAAGAAAGGCCAGGATAGCACCTTAGCCCCTGCTTCTCTGGTATCTCACAGACCCACGGCCACGTTCGAGTGCGCAGTCGGTCAAGAGTTCCTGGACATGGTTTAAGCACCGGGGTGCAATACACACAGAGTATGGTCTGGTCCCAAGAACCATCAATGTGCGGGGCTAAACCATCTACTCGTGTCGCTAATGCAGGTCCATCAGCCGCGGAAACGCCCATTGGCGGACCAGGCCCTTGTTGCTGGGTTTCTAGAAGGTGTTTCAGTATCTTCTGTTGCTGTAGCCGAGTCCCAGTTTTCCCGCATATCAATAGTCACTGCCAATTTAGGACTCGCAATCTGTGCGACGATATCAGTCGAGGTATGGGGCACTTTGAGTGCAACAGTCCACCTGTCCACCTGTCAAGCATGCTTGTCATGATGCCAACCGCTGGGCTTCTCCGCTCGCGATCCCGGCCGTCAGAACGAGTAGGGGACCTTCGAAGGGCTCTGGAACAATCGACACCTTCCAACGGAAACCAGGGTACCAGACCGCCACTCATTCCGCACCGCACTGCGGATATCGCCGTACGACTGCGAAGCACATGCTGCCACGGATGGATATCCGTCGTGGGGTGCGTCAGGCTACCATGGTATGCTACATGTGGAGGATGGACTACCTACATACATCATCACAAGTTACTCGTACCTCATTGTGGAACCCATCAGTGGCTACGGATTACGTCCCGGAGAACTAGGTCACTGTGCGGGAGCTGTTTCCCTATGAACCAGACCTAGGCTCATAGCATCCCATGGAGGAGCACAAGGGAGCGAGTCATCTTGTTGGAGCAGTCTAGATCAGTAATCTGCAGGCTCGAGTGATGGTCTACAAATGGGCCCAAAGTATGTGCCGACATCGACAACGGGTGCTGTTAGCATCGATTGAAAGCTTCCCGTGTGTTCTCCCCCCCTCATCGCTGGTGAGTCGCTAAGCTATTAGATCTGACCCGAACATGCTGTAGTGAGCTCGCAAGAGGCGATCATCATTAGAGTCCGTGTTAGTACTCGAGCCTCTGGACCGCCAGAGCTCTTGGGGCGCTGGGGAATTCCCAAGTGCAAACCTTAAAACGAACAGGTAGCTGGTTGTTTACTAGTCGTGCTAATTAGAGGTGGAGACTTGCGAATCACCTTCCAACCGTGTATCTCTGGGTGTAGATTCAAACTACGTAACAGAATCAAGCTCAAGGAATTTATAATCCGTCCTCGACACGTGCTCATGGGGGACTACACTCATACATGCCCACTAGGAAGTTTACGAAGAGCAACATTTGGAGGCATTCAAGAAGTGGTGTCATCGCGATGTGTATCGATAGCTTCACTTATCAGATGCCACCTGCAGCTTATCACTGTAAAAACCGCTGGGAATGTACACGTCACCCTTCTCGACGACCCTGTTTTTCCTTCCTTGATATGTTCTATAACGCAGTAGTGGTAATATCATAGTAGAATGTTCTTGAGGCCCTGCACAAACCGTGCGTCCAAGAGTAACTATATCCCTTCTGGAATAGTTCTTGGCTTGGCTTGCTGTCCGTGCAAACCAAATGGCAGTATGGTTGCGGTACGGCAGCTTGGTACGTGCTAGCCTTCCTGTCGGGCACTGTCACGCACGTCAATCAAGCAGTAGTCAGAGCTATCATTGAACTATAAGCACCAGCGAGTCCCTATATGGACTTGGATTTGCAGCGGCTGTCAGCGCTTACTTGACATAGTACCATCGTACGCGTTTTGGGAATGCGACCTAGCATCTGCCGAAACTGGAGATCTCGTGAGGCCACCAACGTAGGGGCAACGCAAGTAGAATGCTGCGCCAATGTGCATGAAGCAGCCTCCACAATTGTGCAGTGCCCGACAGAATGGCGCGCAAGCGTGCAGGCACCATGACTTTCGATTACTCCTTTGGGTCATCTGTCGACCAATCCCCAGAACCGCGGCCTTTGGCTTGTTTCAGGATCTTGCAGGCCAGCTGCATATGTGAGCTTTATCGCCCATGAGTGGTTCTGGCGCTCCGTTCGATGCAAGCAGTTGGGCAGCACCCCGCCCATGGCGCAGCTCGGCGGAACGACCGACCACTGCCGGTCTGGAGGATGTCCCCACTGCCCTGTTGATGGAACGTATCTTGCAGTCAATAGGCTGATGAAAAGTGCATACGGCCCTGAGCGAGAGGCCACTATGCAAGCTGACAGTCCGGTAGACCGAGGCTCACACATGAGCCTATTCTTTGTCTTGCAGCAACGTGACGTTTCTGGTGTTTGCTTTGCCAGGAACCTACATAGTAGAATGCAATACTAGCTCGGTGCTCCTCCCCTCTCAATACTCCTTGCCCAAGTCTGCAGGTGACATACTGCCATCCAGGTCAGGTTATGGTTTGGAGGGCTTCTACCAGATATCACATGGATACCTGCAGCTGGGCAATAGTTGGCAACTTGACGGAATATGGTCCAATAGCTTATGCGACGAGAAGATGAAAACCTCGTCGACAAAAATGAGGAGCGCCTATCTACCACTTAGGTGCAGCTGTCAACCGCTCACAGGGCGCATTCTCTCTAAAGTGCATGCATACCTAGTCACACACGGCGCCTGCGGACTACTGCCTCTCGGCATGAGCGCAGGTGCAAAAACGGGTGACCGAGCGTCCGGCAGAGGGTGTGGTTGGTTTATAGTTGATCTATGGCACTGTTGTTTCTTTTTCGCCCGGCAAACATGGCTGCGCTACCGAGGCCGCATGAGGCCGCCGTGTAAGATGTCTTGGATCGAAGCGGCCATTCCCAGTGGCCGCTTGGATAGAGGACAGACGTCAGAGACACTGCTATGGGGCCAACCGCCAGGCTGCATCAATGGCCGGCACTGCCACTGGTTGTATGCATGCGTGCATGCTCTGGCGGGGTGCGTCAAACTCTCTGTTGCCAATGGCAGCTTTAAATACAGGTGACGATGCTGACGGCGACACCAGGCTACAATGAAAGGCTTTGGTTTGTACCTTTTGACATAGGTACATGTTCGAGTTGCCAGCGCTTTTGGTCCTGCTCGCTCTAGATCATGTGTGTTTGAGACTATAGTAGTTGCTCCATTGTGTCTTGATACTAGATCAGTCAGTCCTTCACACCTTGTAAGGCGTATTACGTTGCTTGCACGGCTGATGCCTTCGGTAAATGTGACAAATCGCACACGAGATGGGCCTTGCTTTCCCTCTTGAATCCGAGTATGACGGTCGATTTGGGATAGAAGCTACAAAAAAAAAATTTGGGGAAGAAACATCTTGTCTTTCAAGCTGTTCGTACGACTTGATGGCGAATTTATGGCCGAAATTTCTGACGCTGGGCGGTCGATGGATCCAATATTCTATACGACAATAGTCCCATTCGTATAAGTACTTATTGCCTGTGGTTGATGCTTCATAAGTTATATGCGGCCTCGAGAATCCGACGAGCCTGCCGGATAGGAAGCTTCGCCCATAGTCATGATAGTTTTCCGATACAGATTGCCTGTCTGACGACGTGATTTCTAACAGATCCCACCAGTATACCTGATGATCCGGACATGTGAGCTGTCAAAGTCTAGACAAGCCGCCTTGCCGGATCAACTGCTTGCTTTTCTGCTGTGTCCCCAGCCGGTTGGGACCTTATGTCCGATTTGATGCATGGCGTACGCTTAAAGGGTCTACATTTGTGATCCGATAATACTGCGGGTCTATGCAGGCGCCATTCTCGGGTGTGAGATAAGTCAGAGGAAAGTTTCGGCTTCACGGTTCGTGATCTGAGTCAATGGGGCGAGATTAACTTCGGATGTTTGATAACACATATCCTGATCGCAGATCGTGTACCAGACAAGAAAAGGGGAGGCCAGAAGGAACCACGGCCACAGCTTTGTCTCGTCGAGGGTAACGGTCTTTTGTGGGTGATTTGTTCTATGTATCTCAGGGGTATGTTCTTTGCGTGATAGCTAGATCCATTGAGTATTGGGTCATCTCGCTCTCCCGAATGGTTGAACATTGGATATCAAGTATCCGGCTGTATCAGACCTGGGGTAAGTGGCCACATTATCCGACTGAGTGACTTAGATCTTCGCAGAACTTCCTGCTACTTCGAAAGGAGGTTGGATAGTCTTAAAAGCGTGTGGCAGTCCCAGTATCATCATTTGTTTCAAATCCTGGAGTGAAGGGACCTATGGTACACAGTACCTGACTTGATGCTCTTTCTAGTTCTCTCTCAGGCCAACAGGCTACATATGACTGCTTGTACAGGTGATACGAGATTATCGTGCTGTTCAGTGTTTTCTGCATGATAGAAGCAAAAGGTTGTTCTCATGGGTAAACGGCACTAAAGCTCCACACGAATGAAGTCGGTTTCCGTTCGCCTCGCAGAAACAATCTGCTTGATATTAATCACCCATATAGGCATTAGGCAGTCAACACTGTCAGATTTAGTAATATGGCAAAGCCTACGTTTTGGATCGTGCAACGAACCTCGGTGCTGCTGATCTGAAACTTGACACTTCCACCAGGTATGATTCCCTGGCCAAGCAAGGCTACCTATACACGGCTTTGTCCTTGGGAATCTGGATTTATAGGCCGACTATTTCCTAAGATGCTCGATAATGTAGCAGACAGAAATCATGCCGTTATGTCCTTACTGGAGAGTCATTTTGGTTTGTGATACAAGGACTCTGCCGGCGTTGACCGAGGAGCCCAAGCAGAAATGCTTGCGTCATACAGATCCTCGGACCAAAACCCAGTGCCATTCAAACGAGAGACCGATGCTAAGTTTTGTAGCTTCGATAACCAGGCAAAGTGCTCTTCCCAATGTATGTGAAAGAACAAGTAAAGCCAACGCGACACCTCTCGTTAGCAATATTGTATCGCAATTACATCCACTAATCTGGACATGTTTTCAGTGAGTGTCCATATATGATCCAGGACCGAAATGGCTCAGATTGTGATTATGAATGTTCCAGCAATCCATCATTGATGCACAAGGTGCCCTAACGCAAGCTCATTTCGTCTCTGCAATGTCAAAGTGCCATATCCCGAGAAAGGCCGACCTTTGAGGCGCGTATGTAACGGTACCGCTCTTTGAGACAGCCTCAGACCTTGTTCATGAAAGAGGTGCGATCAAAACCTAGAAGACTCAGGGATGGCCTTAACGGCCAGGGCACACAGGGAAGACTGATAAGCTGGATGGTATATCTCTGATTGAAAACACATCGATTCTAGGAGGAATCCTTCAGGGCGAGACTTCGGTTAAGGGCAAACATAGATGCTCGCTCGGAGGATGAATAGGCGGTGCTGCACTTGTGGACAGTCATACGCATATATCTGCATCCAATTGAATTGAGCCTTCGCAACCGCATTTGTATGACAAGCCGAACTCCATAGCTGTGAAGTTGCATAGATGCTTCGCCCAGTTGCCACAAACAGAGATGCTCTGTGCGACATTCCCATAACATATAATCAGTACCTCGGGGATGTGATTTGATCAACACGTGAGCTAGTTTGGAGCCTCTCGAATGCAGCAGTGCTCATCCAATACTTCCCAAGAAGGAGCCTCGACTGCTGACGTTTTCTGAGGAAGGTGAAGCTTGACACGTTTGGTCTTTCCTTGTTGAATTAGCCTAGTTAAAGGGGGCTGCAACTTATTCCCTTGCTAAAGGGAGTCCAAGATATCAAGATTGTTCACCCACTGCGGGTCAGCACATTCCACGACATAGCTGCACTAAGCAAAGCTCTGGGCTGTCATCTTTTGGATAAAGATAAAGTGAGGGAGCACACTTTGGCTGACGATGACATCCACGACAGGCTTCTATAAAGCCTGGCTGCGGATACACAATGTATAAGTCGTGACATTGATATATCCGAATAATGCAATGTACAGTAGGCACCGATTCAGCCAGTCAACTAGCAAGCGTATATCTAATCGTGATGCGAACAGAAGTCTTGCGCACTCATATGTACCGAGAAGCACGAATTCAGACACGAATCGTACCAGGTGCTGGATAGATGCTATGCGTATAACATGTTAGATTATTGGGTAATGTTCGACATAAAGTTGACGCTCCTCCGTGACGTTTATAAAACCACAGGCACTTTGCGTGGACTGGTAAACCGATAATGTGCAGACAAGCTTTGATAAACGTGAGCTATGTTCACATGTCCAAGATCGCAATCGGATTGCGTGCCCCACTGGCGGAAGTGGCATAGAAGCATTTGGCTGGCTGGTGTACGGGACTCCAAGGCCTCTGCCGGCCCCCACCATCATGACGCGATCGCCTAAAATCCGCGGTCACACGCTACAGGAACAGAGTTTGGATTAAAACAACATCAAAACTTCTACGTGAAGCACCCCGAGTAGTTTTTGCGGGCTGCATAGGCTGATCTACGCCGAGGCCGGCCTCCACTCCGAGCCGGCACGTCCCCCTGGTTCATGCTTGTATGGCGTGATTGCAAGCCCCGGTTCAGTGATACTTACTGCGCTGAAGCTTTGGATACAAAATCATGTCTGATGAGAGAACGTCCAGTCCCAGAACACCCTCCCCGATTCTGAGGAAGGGGAGTTCGCAACAGAGACAAGATACTAGATCGCCGACGTTCGGTCCGCTTCCGCGGCGGCAGTCGACACAGGAGATCATAAATGAAATCTTGGAGGTTCGTTCTCGCACACTGTGGGCCAAGTGTCCCGTACCAAGCTTTTCGTGCCATGTGGTACACTCAATGGCCCAAGCATTGGTCAATTGCAGGACCAGAGGCACCCGGATCATAGCGTTAGAACCCAATTCATAAACTTGACTAACTCATGGTCTTTCGCAGACGGGGAGGGAACGCGCCGACACAATGGCGAGCGCGACTTGGGCATCGGGGCGCAGCCCAAATTTCCGACCGCTTCCTCAATCGCCGGAGCGTGAGGAGGGTCCAGATGAGACAACGGGGATCTTCATGAGAGGCAGCACCAGAGACTACCAGAGTACGCAGACGATATCGCAGTCTCCTGCGCGACAGTCACCCGCGAGAGCTTCACCTTCCCGGCAGCCAGCAGTCAATGGCAACGCGAGTCGGGAGGAAGCTCATGAGACCGAGGTTAAGAAGCACACGTGGAAGGACTTCTTCTCTAGCATCTGGTCTATAGAGCTGGAAAATAAAGGCAGTGTTGCGAGGGATCACCTGGCTCTAGGTAAGCTTCGAACAACTTGACGAGAATCTCTCTGCATCCCCAAACTAACCTGTGGGTCTGTAGAAAGGACATTCTTGGCTTGGCTGCGGACCTCTCTAGCATTCGCATCGATTGGCATCGCCATTACCCAACTGTTTCGTTTGAACACCTCTCTGTCTGACCAGCGAGATGATGCGAGATTTGAGACAATTCGACATCTGGGTAAGCCACTTGGTGCTTCGTTCCTTGGGATTTCGATCCTGGTGCTGTTTCTAGGGTATCAGAGGTATTTCCAGAGCCAACAATGGGTGATGAAGGGCAAATTTCCGGCATCGAGAGGGACAATCGTCTTGGTATCACTCATAGCATTTGCATTGATGGTTGTGTCGTTAATCGTCGTGGTTGTGATACAACCTGAAGGGTCGTCTTCTGATCCATGAGTCAGACTGGAAAGGAATATATTCTTATTAAATCGGCGTTAGTCGGAGCCTTGTAGCCAATGGACTTTTTCTGTGTCATGCGAATTTAGGATTCCGTCGTGTCTCGAATGTCGGCTTGGTTTTCTATGGGGGCTTGAGATCGGTGACATTTCCCCGCGATGCCCAATATTTAGCACCCAGCAGCAGCCTCAAATGGAGGCGGCCGATTTCCACTGTCCGGCGGCCAACGTCATTGTGTCACCCCACTGAACAAAATTGTTATAATTCTGCACATGGAAAACGCTGCAACCTTGGGCACACAGCCACCAGAGATTGTTTTATCTTTTACAGTATCGGCCAGTCGCGCAGTACGCTCAATCTCAGCTCGTGAGTTTGGGATCCAAAATGGTCGTGAAAGATCCCGTTGACGTCTCGGCATTCGCCAGCACCCAGCTTGCGCTGCTCGATGCCGAGCTGCAAAGCGAACTGCAAGAGACTAGCGGACTTATCTCGAACACGAGCCCAACAGCGCTGCAGCGAGCTGGACTAGCAATTACAAATTTGGTCATTTCGGCTCAGCGGACAGGATTAGGCGGCAAAACCGTACTGGAGCTGAGCCCTGACAGCGCCAACAGCAGCACCGGCGAGCTTCCAGAACACGGCATTCGGACGGGAGATATTATTCTCGTCTCCGAACAACCGGCAGGCAGTGCTAAGAAGAAGGAAATCAAGGATCTCGAGAAGAAGGGGGTACGGGGCGTTGTCACCAAGGTCAAGAAAGACTCCGTTTCCGTTGCTGCTGACGAGGAGAAAGAGGATGCCTCGATTACGGGGAGGGTGTGGCTTGTCAAGCTGGCTGATGATGTGACTTACCGTCGCATGAATCAGACCATGGAGAAACTACAAAAAATGACGGAATCAGATTACTCGATCTTTACACGAGTGCTGTTTGGTTTATCAACGCCCTCGTCCCTTCCAGCCGACATGAGCTCTGATCCCGAATATGGGAACATCGAATGGTTTGATCCGAGTCTCAACGACTCCCAGAAGGACGCCATCCGGTTCGCACTTGCATCGAAGGAGATTGCGTTGGTTCACGGCCCCCCAGGAGTATGTCAGGTTTTTTACTTTTATTTTTCGGGGTATATTCATGGTGGTATAACTAATCGTTTTTAGACCGGGAAGACACATACGCTCATAGAGCTAATCTTGCAGTTGGTGAGGCGGAATCAACGGGTGTTGGTTTGTGGTCCATCGAACATCTCCGTGGACAATATCGTGGAACGCCTGTCACCACATAAAGTTCCGATTCTTCGGCTTGGGCATCCAGCAAGACTCCTGCCGTCAGTTCTGAGTCACTCTCTTGATGTACTGACACAGACGTCCGAGGCTGGGCTAATCGTTAAGGACGTCCGGGCCGAGATGGATGCCAAACAAGCCTCCATCAAGAAGACCCGGAATGGCCGAGAACGAAAAGCCATCTATATGGACCTCAAGGAACTGCGGAAAGAGTACCGGGTAAGAGAAAGACAATGCGTCAACAATCTCGTTGCTGGGAGCAAAGTCGTGCTTGCTACGCTACATGGTGCTGGTGGTTTTCAACTTAAAAATGAGAGCTTTGACGTGGTCATTATAGACGAGGCCAGCCAAGCCTTGGAAGCACAATGTTGGGTACCACTGCTAGCGGCGAAGAAAGCCGTATGCGCCGGTGACCATCTACAGCTGCCACCGACCATAAAATCTACGAATTCAAAGGTGAAACCCAAGGTCAAAGAGGGCGGTGGTGTCATCAAGGGTATGTCCCTCGAGACAACCCTGTTCGACAGATTGTTATCACTTCATGGGCAATCCATCAAAAGAATGCTGACCACGCAATACCGTATGAACGAGAAGATCATGCGGTTCCCCTCGGATGAGCTGTATGAAGGGAAGTTGGTGGCAGCAGAACATGTGAAGGAACGTCTTCTCAAGGATCTGCCGTATGCGGTGCAAGACACGGAGGATACCAACGAGCCCGTAATCTTCATAGACACCCAAGGGGGTGATTTTCCGGAGAAGAATGAAGAGGACGACACCGGTAAAAAGTCGAGCATCAAGTCTCTCTTAGGTGACAGCAAGAGCAATGAGATGGAGGCGGCACTGGTTAAGCAGCACATCCGTGCTCTGGTTGATGCCGGTGTTAAGCCGGAAGACATCGCGGTTGTCACACCTTACAATGCACAGGTAAGCCACGCCCAGGCTATGACAAGCAACCATCACATCGGGAAATTATATGAGCTGACAGTATGCACATCATAGTTGAGCCTACTAGCTCCTCTGAAAGATGAGTTCCCGGGCATTGAACTTGGTAGTGTTGATGGGTTTCAAGGGCGGGAAAAGGAAGCCGTGATCGTTACTCTTGTGAGAAGTAACTCCGATGGCGAGGTGGGATTCTTGGGAGAGAAGCGGCGCCTAAACGGTAAGTCACTGGGGCCAACGTTGTCCCTCGAAGCGCCATTTTGTGGTTGCATGAGGTTAATGCAGGACCAACAGTTGCAATGACACGGCCGAAACGCTCACTGACGATAATTGGTGACTCGGACACCGTCAAGAAGTGAGTTATCACCCCTCTGGCCAGCTTGTCACATCATGTTCTATCTTTGGACGACGCGATGGTACCCTACAGAAGTCTCTCCAACCCCTCAAACGTTCTCAGTTGCGATGCGTTTCTAATGACTCTTACCCTGCAGAGGAAGTGAATTTCTCAAGAACTGGATCGAATGGTTGGAGGAGAACGCAGACCTCCGTTACCCTGACGCCTCGTCAATCGGGTAGTGAAGAAACTCAAGGTGGGGTCCAAGATATGCGGAATGGCAGAGACCTTGACCGGTGTGCAGTAGCTTTCATGCAACGCAACACTGCAATGATAAGTTCATCCTGTCTTTTGCATCCTACGAAATCGCCGTTACAGTGGCAGGCAGAAAGGCCGGATGCATCCGGTTTTATGCAAATGCTCGGAGGATTCCTGGTTAGCTAGTCGATAACGTCGCTGTTATTGCCAGGCATTGTGGAATATTCAGGCATGCACTTCGTAGATATCTGACTTCTACGGCTTGCATTGGAAAGAGACCAACCAGACCCTTGACTCTGGCCCAAACCTCCCAATTCAGCAGATACCAATCTTGCACCACTTCGCCTGTTCGGGTGCAAAGTTATCACCGGGGTCAACAGTAAGATTTGCGGACAACGATATCGCATCCGTCCATGGGTGGTGTTTCAGGTTGGTCCATTGTGGTGGGCGATTCTGGGGAGCGCAGAAAGGCTATTCCATCAACGGTATAACTTGGGCTAGCGGCCATGTGGCCAGCATGGCCAGCCAGGGTTCTCCTGTAGTTTTCTCTGATGGAGACTCCGATTGACCCGAGCACTTCGATAGCTTCCCACGAAACGTTTCTCGTAGCCAAGCGATCCGGCCTGACCCCTTGCTCGCTTCGCGTGCTGCAGGTTGCGAACTGCAACTAAACTAGCCAAGATGCGGGACTATCGCCAGTAACAACAACGAGAAGCACAGAGAGCTCGCTCGCTCGAGGCTTTCACCCTGGCGACAGCCAGTTGGAGCACTCGCTTGACCACGCCCCTTCCCATCTCGATGCGCATCGTGTTCTTATTCGTGGTCGAGTCATTGTCCTGCACGATGAGTGCACGCTGTTTAATGCAAGATTGCCTCGTCTTAACTGCAAGGCGCAAAAGCGCATAGGCAGCCTGGAACCGCCAACCACCAAGGATTAAGCTGACGCTACTTCTATAATAGCCGCATTATTGTGATTGCTTTACCATTTAGACGGTTGTATACTCATCTATGCATGGAGCTTGGCTGCCAGATATGACCCTGTGGCGGATGGATCAAGTTCAAGCGTCTGCTTTGCGAGCTCGGGCAATCTTTGTTCATGCAACCTCGATGCAGCAAGGCTATTCGCCTCAGCTTCGCGCCTTACAAAACAGGATGCCTAAGCTAAATCTATGCCATCATGCTCCAAGGCCGCACGCACTGAAGAATTTGACATTACATCACGAGTCAGAGGAGATCTTAATGCTCGACCCTGGCAATATGATTGACCTCCCGCACTGCTTGTAGATCAAACCGTCACGCTTCTCAGATTCCCGCCGGGGCTTTTGCTGGGACGGATGTCGTGACAGGTTTCAGACCGATCTCTGGGATGGCTGGGGTTTAGATCAGTAGCCAAGAGTCTCCCATACGGCTGACTTGCCGGTCTGGGCGTAGAGATGCGTGCGCTTTGATAGCTAGCTTAAGTAGCCAGACAGCGGGGACTTACACGTGTAAAACAGCTTCAGGAAGGTAGGCAGGACTAGTCACGAGTAACATCTTATACGAAACTGATTCTGCGGACCAATAGACCAACCACGTAACGTACTGGGGACTACCCAGAACCCTATCCGGTCCTTCGATTCTCCTTTCGTAACTACAGGATTTCCTCAAGTCGATTGTGAGTGCTGGCCCGAGAAAAAGGCACCCCCAGCGCTAGGACACGGAGCTATCCGTAAGCCCAAGTTAGGGGCCCACCCCGTCCACAGCGCCGGGAGAGCAGCACCCGACCTCAGCTTGGACTCTGGAACCCCAGAGCTCTGTGCAGTTGTCCCAAGGCAGAAGGACGACCGGCACGATGTCCTTGAAGGGTGCTCCTGGGTGCTCTCGCAATTAGCCACAAGTTTGTCTGCATAGTAGGTAAAGCAGGCCGAGCCGTACAGAAGCCCAAACTCTGGGTCCCGATATGCGCTGTCGCTCACGCCGATCTCAACGGTTGCTAATCACTCTAGCTTGGGACCACGCTGTGCTTTCCCAATTTAACGAGACGGGGGGCTCAAATCTCGGACTGATTGGTTCATCTGTGTACCTGTAGACAATGCGGCATTGAGGGAGCCGTTGGCGATCAGCCTTCCACCGCGGGGCGTATCACTTTGTCCGTCCGCGGGTGAGGCTAACCACGTCGCCTTTCGATGCCCGTAACATAGTATGTGCATGGCCCACTAACACCCGATGAGTGCCATCATCCGAAGTCCACGAGGCCTCGTTCAGCCAGCCGCAGCTGTGCATTGTTACACTTCGAAAGTAGAGTTGGGCCAAGACCCTTCAGAGTAGGGCGACGTGTGGGTGTCTTGTTAATTGGCATCGGCCCGTGCCCAGATTCTCTGGACAAATCCTGGTCTTTCCTTCGTTACTCGACAGCGTCTTGTTGTGTCCTGCTGTCTGCCCTGGGCACATCACTAAGCTCGTCCCTAGCCGACGTCGCTGTCTCCTCCTCGACTCCTGGTCGGAGCTGCTCGTGTTGTAACTCGCATCGCTTGGGTGGCGTTGTTTTTAGACATGATCCTGTAACAATTGTGCAGCTCTTGCAGACAATCTCAGCCAACACACAGACTCCCAAGATGTATGCAGCTGCAGCTACAGGGCAGAGCTCGCGCCCCTCCGCTCCACATGGGCCTCTTATGGACGAAAATGTCCCCCCACCACGCCATCGCTGGATACTAACGTCCATCAGACCCCTGGTCTCGGATATCAGAGGCGGCTCAGAGGGTCCCCGGACCCTGGTTCCTCGTCATCTGGCCTACCCCGGTCGCTTCGTCCCAAAACTCGTTGCTCCCTGGCTCCCTGTCTCCCTGACAAGCCTGATTTTCGACGCTGGCCGTAGACATTAATACCTCGGAAGTCGCCAACTGCTTGTTTCATGGGCTGCCCGTTCATGTCGGTGACATACAGCCTGCTTACAAGAGGGCTGACCTTCGTCGCAGAAGCTCGACGTGATACGTGATGCAGTGGCCAGGGTCCTCCATGCTCAACTTTCATAAGCTAGCTTGAAGCCATTACATTCCTAGTCCTCTTCTCGTCACTGGATGACCTAGGCCCTACTCGCCCTGTGCTTCTGAATTGTTCAGAGACAAGCCAATCTTTCGCGCTGCAACACTGGCCATGTATGAAAGACCACGTCGACCTCTCTTCATAACCCAGTGATAGGCGCAAACAGGGAACGAGTCTGTATTCCAAGCCAACCATTAGATGATGGATCATTGCTGGCGCCGTCTGCCATATCTTCAGCCACCTCCGCCCCCATCCCTTCGCGGGCCTCTGTAAGCCGCCGTGGTGCGTCTGTCTTCTCCGCTCGCTCTCACCATGAAGCCCGGCCTCTTCAAATCCGCCTCGAGCGCTGGACGCCCTAAAGCGGGCCAGTCCAATGTTCGCGGGAAACTTATATCTGGACCTATACCGATTCCTGATCCCGCTGAAGATGACGAGTTTCCTATGCGCCAACCTGGCACAGGACTTGCCACGCCGTTAGGCCACGAAGGCAGGAGCAAGATGTTGGTTACCCCCGAAGGCTCGTCCGCACTTGAGCCTACTATCGAGACGGGCGCAACACCTGACGTACCTGAGAGCGCGAACCCAGAGCCGAGGACCGGCCCAAGCCAGGCCTCAGAAACATCCGGCAGCCTAGCACAACGACGTGCCAATCGATCGAGCACGCTGAGGTATTCAACGATCAGCACAACTGATACGGATCAGAGTCGCAATTCGCCTCAGCGTAAAAAGTCGACACTACGAACCACACTAAGTCGACTTTTTGGACGAAAGAAGAAAAGGGGCAGCAATGAAGGATTGGAGACTCATCCAGAGCATCCCATGGGATCCCCCCAACATCGAAGTGTAAGTGGCTACCTTTGTAGATTGTCGAAAATCCCGCCGAAGCTAACTCCTTCCCAGGACCCATCCGCTATGAACCGGACATTTGCCAAAGAAGGCGAGCCAAAACGATCCGCATCGCTCCCAATCACGGAGTTTGATAGGGCATTACGTTCGCACTCTGTCGGTCCTGACGACATCATCGCAATCGAGAGCGCGCGTAATTCCTTGAACGGCGAGCCGCTAAGGTATCGGAGACGGGCTGCCACGATAAGCAGCAAGCTTTACGTCAGGAAAAGCAGGGACTTTGGTGACCTGTCTGGCCTCTCTCCAAGACCAGCTAGCGCCCATGGCAGAAGCAGTTCAGATGGCCTGGGACAAGACGATCCGGAGAACATTGGTAGGGCCATCACGAGCGATATCTTATGGCAACACAGACGATCAAGGAGTCTGTCGCAGCTGAAAGACGAGGGCACAACGAAACGCAAGCGCAGTGATGAGATACGATATTGGAGAGAAAGCTACGACCCGGGATTTCAATCACCAACCTCTTCTAATGTCAACGAGAATGAAGATACCGGCAACATTACGTTCGACCCTCCAGATGAGACATCAGTAGACGTCAAGCCAAAGACTCCGCCACAGCCGTTCAACTTTGGACCCATGGTCGGAATGAAGATCACTCAAGCAGCGAGTATCGAAGAGCGTATAGTGACACTGGAGACCCGGAACCAAAAGCTGGAGAAACTCGTGGCCCAGTTGTTCGAGCTTGTTGCTGGAGCGAACAACGACGCAGACATGCCTGAGCCAAACCCCCCTCCAATCCCCCAAGCTCCTTCTGTCGTCTATACCTCTTCTACAATGGCGAAACCAGCACTGTACCAGACAGCAACGAATGAGACATTGTCATCATCACGGTATAGCGTCTCTCGCCATTCCAACGAATCGTTTGGAGATGGACATACTTTCATCGGGTCTCTCCCAACGTCTACTAGACCCATGAACCGGCCCACGTCAACCGCTACGGTACGTGGTGCCACGAGTCTGCCCACTTTCCCGAGAGAAGGCTCGGAGTCTTTCAATGCTGATCAGTACACAACTCTCATGGCTCTCCTGGAGACCGAGCGTGCCGCGCGCCAAGTCCTTGAGGCGCAGGTCACAAAGTTGAGGCACGAAGTGAACTTGATGTCGCGTACCTCTCACAAGTTCGACGCGTTGCGTGGTCCATTCAACACTACATATTCTACATTCGAGCATGACGACGACGAAGATGATATCCAGGTGATAACTGGGGAGGAGGATTTGTCCGAGTCGGAGGCGTTCAAGACGCCTCGCGAGGAATACCCCCAGCATGGATTTGGCGCGTTCGGCGAGGAGCTGATCGACGAGGATGTCGACAGCTCCCGGAAAAAAGCCGCCAGAACGCTGTCTTTGAGCCAGCTCACGTTAGGAAAACCCAAGAAGCCTCAAACGGAAGCCGGAGTTCAGTTATGACTGCATGGACTGAGTTCACAGCATTCTTAGGCCCAAAGCCTTACGAGCGGATGTCATTATTTCATGACCATTTCCCTTCGCAACTTTTGATACCCCTGAAATTTGACCCCAGCACTTTCTGTCTGTTTGATAGCGGTCATCGATTACGTCAATTTGGACGACTGTATGATTATCTTCTTCATGCCGAGATGAGACTTGTCTTTCCCTTCTGGAAGAACGAGTAATGTAACATTCTTAGGACCTGTTGGTCCATAGAGTTACTCGGCCTACTTTCTGCATTGCACTATGCATCATTTCGTCGCAGCGGCAGATTAGCTTGCCTGGATTTCTTTCCTTCATTCGCTTTCTTATTTCTTTGTTTCGCTTAGCGTTTGCAGCGTCGTTGACTCGGCGAGTCAGAGTTTAGAACTGGATTTCGCTAGAATACTCAATGTATAATACTTAAAACCGCGAGGGCCGCTCAACAGTCAATACAAATACTGTACCAACTGTATCACGCTGATTGCTTGTGCCAACGTCAATTTCATGTACATATTATAAGGCAGTGCACCTTGTACATGACAGCGCCGTCAGTTTGCCACCTAGTTTCGTAGATACATGCAATGCGCAGTGGCGCCGACCACATAGTGAGAGGCATTTCAACCCAGCTCACCTACATTGCACTCAGAAGTCACGACGGACACCGCAGAAACTTGGAGTCCGGTGATCTCTCGGAAGTATGTACGTTGCGTAGGATCATGACGCTATTATAACCCGCTCGTATGCAGACTGGCTAGCATTGCATATCTTGCCTTATTCTCATTGGCCGGACTAGCTCGCATTGGGGATATGGTAGAGCTTGGCCTGCGGTGTTGATTGCAAACTCGATTATTCGACATCATTATTGACAGGGGTTTGCGCTCGAACGTGCATGCATGCCTGTTCTGCTCTATCTACCTATAATATTAATACGTCAACGCCTCGACCGGATTACGGCTTCGAGAACCACGACAGTCTTTGGCATCATTGGTGCGAGGTATACTAGCAACAAGCACATTGCAACATGAGACTCGAGTGCATTTTTCTTCAGGCCGTGTGGGCGACTGGCTCACTGGCTTCGTCTTATGCCACAGCTAAGGAGTTATTTGGCCGAGAGGATAGCTCGTCTGGGATACTCACATGCGAGGCCACGAACTGGCCGATAACTACACAAGGACGCCCAAATTTTCCCCAGGCGCCTTCGCAAATTCTGACATCGATTCTATCCCAGGTGGCCCCAGCCAACATCGAAGCGACTATACTCAAACTTGTCTCATTCGGGACTCGGCACACGCTCTCTACGCAGACCAGTCCCACTCGCGGAATCGGTGCAGCGAGGGACTGGATCGCATCCGAGTTTCGAAGGTACGCTAACGCGAGTGATGGGAGGCTTACTGTAGATGTGAAAAGCTACCTGCAGCAGCCCGATGGCAATCGGGTCCTCTTCCCGGTGAATATCAGTGACGTCGTGGCGACTCTTCACGGGACTGAGACGCCAGAGAGGCTGTACGTGGTTTCGGGCCACTATGACAGCCGCGTCTCCAACCCGAACAACTACGAATCCGATGCCCCTGGTGCGGATGATGATGCTTCTGGAGTCGCGATCTCACTGGAGCTGGCTCGTATCATGTCTCAGCCGAGCTTCCCGCGCCCTCGAGCAAGCATCGTCTTTGTTGCCGTGGCCGGTGAGGAGCAGGGTCTGCTAGGGGCCCAGTATCTGGCACAGACGTACGCCAATGCCACGCCGCGCGCCAATGTCGAGGGCATGTTCACGAATGACATCGTAGGATCCTCCAAGGCCGACGATGGGACATCGGACCCCTATACGATCAGGCTCTTCGCGCAGGGCCTACCGCCCTTGAACGTCGAAAACTCCGCCACGAGGGAGAGCCGGCTTACAATAGGGGGCGAGAACGACACGCCGGCGAGGAACCTCGCGCGGCTCGTCAAGGAGGTCGCCGAGAACGGCGCCACCGGCATGAACGTCTCGGTCATCTACCGGCTCGACCGCTACCTGCGCGGCGGCGACCACCGGCCCTTCCTCGAGGCCGGGTATCCGGCGAACCGGTTCACCGAGCCGAACGAGGACTATGCGCACCAGCACCAGGACGTCCGGGTCGAGGGCGGGAAGCAGTACGGCGACCTGCCCGAGTTCTGCGACTTTGACTTCATCGCACGCGTGGGCCGCGTCAACGGCGCGGCCCTGTGGAGCCTCGCGAACTCGCCTGGCGTGCCCAGGAACGTCCGTGTCAACTCGACGGCGCTCAGCAACGACAGCACCTTCTACTGGGACCCGCCGGCCGGCGGAGAGGGGGCCGTGGGGAGCTACGAGGTGGTCTGGAGGGCCACGGCCGCCCCCTTCTGGGACCATGCGCTTGATGTCGGGCTGGTCAACCAGGCTACGGTGGATCTCAGTAAGGATAATGTCGTCTTTGGGATCAGAGCCAAAAGCGTCGATGGAATGAGAGGCGTTGCGGTGCTCCCTTTTCCAATATCTTAAGATGGAAGGGAATATCAAACTTGTACTGTCCTCTGCGCAGCATCACGAGGACCACTCCACTCGTAGAGATATATGCCATCTTGAAGCTAATACACGTTCCGATGCCCTTATAATCCGGAAGGGCTGGAATCAATGACCGAAAGTGCGTGCCATGTTAGACAAATGCCCATCTGCTACTGGGAATATCAATGACCCTGATGGATGACGCAATTGGAGCCAGGGAAGTCATCGCGGCATAAAGCCGATCCCCCTTTCCAGAATTAACTTTCCAACAAGCGTGCTTCAATCCAACAGAGTCCGGCGTGATGATCTCTCACCATACGCGACAATAAAAAGCCTGACACTCTGGAAATAGATTGGTTCTATTCGTCATCGAGGTGCACCTCTGAGAAACGCTGGTTAAACTTGGCATGTCGTAGAAGTTGACGGTGCCACGCTCATGCAGGTATTCGTAGGATCGTGCGCTTAAAATACTTCAAGTGCAACGTCAACGAGCTGAGGTCTGATAATGCGGTTAAATATTTCTTACCACCCTCGACGCAATGTGACTGCGTGCTTATGGGGTGAGCAATAGTTAAAGCAGGTACATGCAGAATGCCTGCAAGTTGTCAGGTACTTGACGGCCGAAAGAGCGGAGCTGTTGCCTGTCTGCCAGTTCGTGGCACGGCAACATGTGGGGCCGTTCTTAGTCGCTGCTGGTCTAAATCCGGCGGCCAAACACCGTGCCTGCTGCTTTCCGTTCACGTTATGATCGTATACTTTGCGCCGGAAACACGGAACAGGCCTCTAATCCACTGGTGGACGACCACTTGCTCCGATATGCCACGTCCGTCTCCAGGAATTTTTGGAAGATCGTCTTACTTTCCATTTATAGCACCCCGTCTCGCGTGACCAATCCTGCACACAGGTCACCACTTATCTGCCGATCTGCAGAGCTGGTCCCAATGTGCACTATAGATGGCTGATACACAGGACGTGGAGATCCTGGTTCACATTGCGGCTCCTAGTACCGCTCTGGATGATGCCAGGTACAGATCACTGGCGTCGGCATATGTAAACTTCTCTCCTCACAAGCGCCGCAAACTGACCGAGCCGGTCACTGGTGACCCGAACCATGAGCCAAGTAGCCCGGTCCCGGTCTCCGAGGACGTGAGGACTTCCGGCGATAGCCGTCCCGAGGGACCGCAGGGTACTCAAGTCTCTGTTGGACCGTTGCCGTCGTTGAGATCACCGCTGGCCTCCTTTAGGAGCGTGCTCGACAACGCGGACTCACCGCTTCGGATTGGCAAGGAAAAGTTTAATACGACAAATGCTCCGAGATTCGCGAGCCAGGGCGTCGCAACATCTCAATCATCATGGAAGACTCCGCCCAGCGTGGTACAAGACTCTGTACCAGACAATGATGCCACAGCGGCCATGCTTACAACCCCAACACGGGTACTGGAGCACTATCTGCAGAACTTCCATAGCCCTTCGCAGGCATCATTGGCAACATCGCGGCCTAGGAGTACGCCTCAAAAGATACAAGGAAGTCAGAAGACTGCTTCGCAAGTTGGGTCCTCAGACAAAAGCAGTCAGTCTCGTGGTCTCCCTACGATACCATGCACACCTGGGAATAGGCCGCCGCCGGTGTCATCAACAGAACTTGGGAAGCCATCGACAAAGGACCCAATGAGTCAAGACCCACATAGGTCTTCTGAGACTCCACTGGACGCAGACGAAGAGCTCGTTGAAGATACAGTCATATACGCCCCCGAAACACCACCTCCCCCAGCCAGGGCCGACTCGGAACCGCCACCAAGCAGGCGCTCACGGGCCGACGAATCGCACGCCAGCCCGAACGCCCTGCTGAGGACGTCCAGCGACATCGGGCCGCAGAAGCTCGCGGACGAGGCCCGGAGGGCCATCACGTTCCTACCGGCGCACGGGTACCAGCACGGCAGCCTGGAGCTGCGGGCGCCGGAGCCGGCCGTGGGCTGCGGGGCCGTGGCGGCTGAGGACCTGGTGACGCGCGGGCTGGCCAAGCTGGCGGCGGACCTGTCGATCGCCCAGCGGTTCCGGCCGGCGGCGGCGACGCGCGAGCTGCGGCCGTTCGAGCGCGGGTTCTGGCGCGTCGCCTGCGCCGACTGGGCGCCCGAGCTGCGCGCCGAGACCTGGGCCTTCCTCGCCAACTACGTCGGCTCCGGGGCCGCCGGCTGGGGCGTCTCGTGCCGCCGCGACGAGCCCTTCGCGGCCCTGCGCGTGTACTGCTGGGGCGCCGTCGCCGCCCACATCTACCTGCTGGTCTACCTGGCCAGCCGGCGCAGGGTTCTGTTCACGGGCGCGGAGTGGGTGGATGGCGACGGCGAGACGGTCATCACCATGGGCAAGCGTGCGGGCGTTTGGCGTAGAGCATGATCTGGGTTAGCATGAGATAGGAGCAGGCGGCTTTTGACAGGCTTTCAAATGGGAATTTCCATCGGTATGGGTAATTTGCTTTCTTTTTCTTCCCTGTTTTCTTGCACGCACGGCGTATGGGCATAGGTTGGAGTAAAGTGGGAGGCATAATCATGGGCGCTCACAACCGCAAATATTGGCAACCTCAAACATTGTTGGTGCCATGGCAACACAACTTGTCCTTTATTACATCGTTTAGGAAACAGATGGAGAGAGATAACATCATCGTATTTGCGAAGCTCCAAACAAAACCCAGCCTGCTCGCCCAATACTCGAAACAAGGGAATCTCGGAAGCTTTGTACAAATGACATCTACAGTTCGCACGCAGTCGCGTCCTGAATTCTACAAACCTGGGTGACCCTTTGAACACAGTGTAGGAAATACATGACGTTTGGTTCCATGTTCCCGACTTCCTGAACCTAGAATTTACACGAGGCTACAGCCTGCTTGTATGATAGGGCCGGTGCACCTCAGGTGGAGGGGCTGGGGCTGGAGCGAACGCGAGGGTCACGGCCGAAGATGGCCCTGACCTCCTTGGTATAGCGCTCGTGGTCAGCCTCGGCAAGGTCGAGGTACGGCTGTGGCGATATTAGCATTTCCCATCTTCTCAAATTGCAGTCGGAGACGTACCTGCTTGTCACTGGCGGACAGTGACTTCCACTCTCGGCCGATGATGGGAGAGGCTTCGGGGGCAGTAGTATGGTTGTTGAATTCGCCAGATGCCCACCTCGCCTTGTGGTAAAACGCATATGCGTTGAGGGGGCCCTTGGGCAAGCGCTCATCCTTGATGAGGTGGACGTACTTGCCCTTGGGGAAATTGAACGTCTTGTAAAGCGTTCTGCGGGCGTTGTTGGCGTCCACAATCTGCTGCGGGGTGTACTGCGCGAGCCATTCCTTGAACTTGGCAGAATTGAGGAGCTTGTTCTGGTCGCCGATTTCCTTGAAATGCTGGGTACTTGGTCAGCAACATTACGTCAATGGGCAGGCCCTACGGCAGTCATAATACGTACAGAAACCTCAGATGAGGACAACGCCTTGAACCTGGCAGCAATTTCGGGCATCATCTTGGTGATACCTCCGGAGGGTAGCGCCTGTCGGGTCTCCTGAGTAAGGAAAACAGTCCATGCCGACTCGGGCAACTGCCTGGGAGTGTCGTACAGGGCCTTTTTCTTCAACTCGCGGCGCAGTTTGATGTCCTGCTGTTCGGGCGACAGTGGCTTCTTCGCTCTCGGGGCCTTCTGGACTGGCTTCTTGGCCTTGGCCTTGGCCGCGGTCTTCTTGGGCTTTGCAGCAGCTTTGGTAGAGGCAGGCTTCTTCGTCTTGGTGGAGGTGGTTTTGGCGGCGGCGGCAGGCTTCTTGGCCGGCTTGGAGACAGCCGTCGCGTAGAGTCGCGCAGCGCAGAGCCTGGCCGGTCGGAATGGCACACGGCAGGCCCATGTTGCGGCCACGACGTTGGCGGATGACGTAGCAACGGGAGTTGCGGCCAGCCGGCGGACGGCGGCGCGGCCAATGGAGGAAAGCATGGTGGTACAGAGGCGCGGAGCGGAGATGCGGTGTGGGCGGCTGCTCGGTGCGGTCGAGGTCGAAGTCGAGGTCGCCGGGTGGATGCGACCGTGACGACGCGGGTGGTGATGGGCTCTGAGTTGACGTTTGGAAGTTTACATTCAGTGGAGACTTGGTGCGGTGCGGTGGTGCGTGCAAGCTCAGCTTTGGTGCTTGGTGCTTGGTGCTTGGTGCTTGGTGCTTGGTGCTTGGTGCTTGGTGCTTGGTGCTTGGTGCTTGGTGCTTGGTGCTTGGTGCTTGGTGCTTGGTGCTTGGTGCTTGGTGCTTGGTTGCTTGGTGGTGCTTTGGTTGGAGCACCCACCAACCCCCTGCGTTTTAGCTTCCAGGTCTCGCTGGGTCGCGTGTTCCTGGCCTTGGCAACCTTGGGAGGCCTAGGAGCTGCCCACCAGCGACTGGAGGAAGACCTGAGCTTGTGTCACAGCATGACGCTAATCTCCCGCCCGCGCTAGAGACGAAGGTTGAAAGGCGGCGCTGTAACATGTACAGTGCAGTGGGTACCTAAGCTAGGGGGCTACCGGTAGGTAAGTTACATATGTAATCAAGTCCACGGTACGGCCTGGCAATGGGAGCCTGGCATAGCTACAGGCAGTTTGTCCAGGCGGTAGGCAATCCTGCTGTGTAACAGTGCATAGTATCCCAGATGCAGTCGTCGCTGCCTTCCATGCCCATGGCTGGCATGAGTGGTGCGAGTCCAAACAAACCATGATCCAGGTGCTTGACCAGTACTGTGTGTATAGCCGTCTATCTACTGTGCAATTGACCCCCGATTCTGCTGTCGTTCCGCAAGGCAGGCAACGGCGCACAGGCCAGGTCCCAGGTTGGTCTGGATCCCAACTCGCAAGTCCCGTCAAATACTAAAAGTATCTGATGGCCATGATTCATTCGCTATCAACCTCATCCCGCACCCCAGCTTCCCTTTCAGCCTCTGCCTGAATCAGCAAGGGAGTGATAGCTACATAGGTAGACCACGCCCAGGGCTCGTCGACTGTATCTGGCTGCCATTTCTGGTCCCAAGACTAGGAGGTAAACTCGAGCCTCCCGGCAATCTCTACCCTTGCCCACTCACTTACTTACGCTGCAGCAATCCGCAGCACACCCAGCGCCGCCGCGACGGCCGCTTCTTCCGTCTGCCTGATCTGGCCGGCCGAGTTGCAGGGGAAAAGGACAGTCAGTTTGTTTGCTCCGGGAGTGTTCATTCCACTGGATAACCCCGGGGATCCATCATCATCATCACCTTGTACGAGCGTGCCACTGTAGTGTCTGCCGAGTCGCACACTGCAAGGTCCGAAAATGGCTCGGCTCAGGGACTCGCGCTCACCAAGTCCTGCAGGAAGCTCAAGAAGAATCCGTCGAGATGACGACAGGCGGGATCGAGACCGCGACCGCGACCGCGACCGTGACTGGGACCGCCGCCGTCGCAGGTCGCGGACTCCTCCCGATGTCAGGCGCCGCTACGACCGGGACAGAGAATATGACCGTCGCCGTGACCGTTCTATAGACCGAAGAGACAGACGAAGGTCGCGTGACCGTTTTGACGACCGGGACCGCGCTGAAAGGGACAGGCCCCGGGACCGCGCTGAAAGGGACAGGCCCCGGGACCGCGACCGCGACCGCGACCGTCGTGACCGCGAGCCGGACAACAGACGAAGGCGCGACGACTCTCGTGACCCCCGCCGCCGGGAAGGGACGGCCGACTCCCACCGGTCTGCGCAGGCCGATGGCAAGGCCAAGGCTGTAGAGGTACGTACCGCTGGCCGAAAAGCTCATGCAGATATTCACAATCGTTTCCAGGAACCCAAGCCGAAGCCAGCGCCGAGTGCGGCCCAGTCAGACGCCGACAAGAAAGCCGAGCGCCTGGCCAAGCTAGCAGCATGGAAGAAGAAGCAGGAGGAGAAGGAGAAGGCCAAAGAGGCCACCCCTGGTGGAACCAGAAAACTCCTAGCTGAAATGGATGAAAAGGCTAATGGCTCAGCAACGGCATCACCAACTGTAGCTTCTCCTGCGCCTGCGCTTGCACCTGCGGCAGCCGCGTCTCCAGACACGGCTATATCGTCGCCGGGTACTCCCTACGCCGGCAAGTTTGATCCCAAAGCCATCGCCAAGAAGTCTGCTCGCGCGCATTCCCCAGGGGCGGCTCCCAAGCTGGGCGCCATTACCATTGCCGCGCAGCCCCCGCCCAAGGTTGCAAACCCCATCACTGGGCCTTCGAAGGCATCCGCGCTGCCGCAGACCAAGACTAGTGGTTTTGGTTTCCACAAGCAGAACGCCGACAGCGACAAGGCGCCCCAGAAGCGAAAACTCATACTCGATGAGGATGAGACCTCTGATAGGAAACTCGCCAAACTTCCATCGCTACCCCTTCCAGATGTCGACGACACGCCCTACGAGAACCAGGACGACGAAGAGGAAGATGCCGACAACTTTATGGGCGACGAGGAGGAAGAGGCTGCTGCCGCCCGCGCCGCCCAGGAACGTCGCGAGGAACGAATGGCGCAAGAAAACGCACAGCAGAGTACCGCGATGGATGTCGACGAGACCAAGGACGGAGCTTCTACGACCGTCAACGGTACTCAGCCTGAAGAGGCCAGTGCGGATACCATGGACGTGGACGAGGAAGACGAAGAAGATCCTCTCGACGCGTTCATGAATGATCTCGAGTCGAAGCCAGTCCCCAAGCCCAAACCGAAGACGAACGGCACCAAGCTCGAGCAGGAGCCCGAAGCGTACTTTAGCGACGATGACTATGACTACGATAAGAAAGTAGACGAGCCAGACATCCTTTCCTCGGTAGCCAAAGCGCGTAAGAAGAAGGACATCCCGACCATCGACTACAGCAAGTTGGACCTGGCACCCCTGCGGAAGAACTTCTGGGTCGAACCTGCTGAGTTGTCAGAGATGACCGAGGCTGAGCTGGTGGACCTGAGGCTTGAGCTCGATGGCATCAAAGTATCTGGCAAAGATGTCCCCAAGCCCGTTCAGAAATGGTCGCAGTGTGCCTTGTCGCGAACGACCCTCGACATCATCGATAGTTTGGGTTTCGACAAGCCAACACCAATCCAGATGCAGGCTTTCCCCGCCATCATGTCCGGTCGAGATATCATTGGCATGGCGAAAACGGGCTCCGGTAAGACGGTAGCCTTCCTCTTACCGATGTTTAGACACATCAAGGACCAAGAGCCATTGAAGGAGAATGACGGGCCGATTGCTCTGATCATGACCCCGACCCGAGAATTGGCGACTCAGATCCATCGTGACTGTAAGCCCTTCCTCAAATCAATGAATCTCCGAGCTGTCTGTGCCTACGGAGGCGCACCGATCAAGGACCACATCGCCGAACTGAAGCGAGGCGCCGAGATTGTCGTGTGTACGCCAGGACGAATGATTGATCTGCTTGCTGCAAACCAGGGACGAGTCACAAACCTAAAGAGAGTCACGTATGTGGTTCTTGACGAGGCAGATCGAATGTTTGATATGGGTTTCGAGCCCCAGGTCATGAAGATTCTCAACAACATGCGACCAGATCGTCAGAACATCCTGTTCTCGGCGACCATGCCCCGTATCATGGATGCCCTGGCCAAGAAGATTTTGAAGAACCCCATCGAGATCACCGTGGGCGGCAAGAGTGTCGTGGCCCCTGAGATCACCCAGATTGTGGAGATCAGGGAGGAAGACAAGAAGTTTGTCAGGCTATTGGAGCTTCTGGGAGAGCTATACGACAAGGACGAGGACGCAAGAAGTTTGATATTTGTGGAGCGGCAGGAGAAGGCTGACAAGCTCCTCAAAGAACTGATGCAAAAGGGTTATCCTTGCATGTCAATCCACGGCGGCAAGGACCAGGTCGATCGTGACCAGACCATCTCGGATTTCAAGGCCGGTGTGATCCCCATCATGATTGCGACCTCAGTGGCTGCACGCGGGCTTGACGTCAAGCAGCTGAAGTTGGTAGTCAACTACGATACACCTAACCATCTTGAGGACTACGTGCACCGCGCTGGACGTACAGGACGAGCTGGTAACACCGGTACCGCGGTGACGTTTGTCACCAGCGACCAGGAGAACAGCGCCTTCTGCATCGCGAAAGCTCTTGAACAGAGTGGCCAACCCGTGCCGGAGGAGATCAAGGCTATGCAGAAATCCTTCCAGGAGAAACTCAAGGCTGGAAAAGCCCGAGACTCGTCAGGCTTTGGTGGTAAAGGTCTGGATCGGCTTGACCAGGAGAGAGAAGCGGCACGGCTCCGAGAGCGTAAAACCCATCGCACCGAAGGTGACGAGGAGGAAGAAACCGAGGAGAAGAAAGATGGGGACGAAAAGAAGGACAAGGCCCTCTCCGCAATCCAATCAGCTGCCTCCGCTGTGTCGTCTCGCGATGCTGCCCCAGCGGCGCCACCGCAGCCCGACCTCGAACCCAAATTCACAATTCACAAGCGTGAGGATCCGCCCCCAGGCAAAGCCAACAATCCATTGGACAAGGTCTCGTCTGCAAGAGATGCCATCAATGCTCGCCTGGGCAAGTCTGGCCAGCTTCGACCTGGCCAGCCTATCGACAACAAGGGCCCCGACGCTGGTGCTTTCCACGCCACGCTCGAGATCAACGACTTCCCTCAAAAGGCCCGCTGGGCTGTTACCAACAGGACGAACGTCGCCAAGATCCTCGAGGCCACAGGGGTCTCCATCACCACCAAAGGAAACTTTTACCCTGCTGGCAAAGAAGTTCCCGCCGGTAGCGAGCCTAAGCTGTATATTTTGGTTGAAGGTGACACCGAGGTGGTCGTCTCTACTGCCATGACAGAGCTTACCCGACTGCTGAAGCAGGGCACCATAGCAGCGGCGGATGCAGAGAGCAGAGCGCCTCTTGGTAGATATAATGTTGTTTAGGTTGTGATAGTAGAATAACAAACATGGCCAGGCCAAGGGTCTATCACCGCATCTTTCCTCTAACAGGAGTGGGTTTCCTGCAGTGCGCGATCCACAGCATCCCCCACGTGCTAATGATACTGCGTCCTCAAGAAGACAAGATGTTGTCTGTAAACTCCAAATAGCATAGATCGCTACAAATGCAAAAAGTTTCCGTCCGCACTTTCCATCCAGCCCCATCGCAACGACCGGTGTCGACTCTCGAGTCACCAGGCGGGTCCTAATCGTAATTCCTGGCCTGCGCCGCCTGGTCCGCCTCGCGTGCTCTCAGCTCATCGCGGCTCGCCGCATTCAGGGTATCCTGCCTCGTCTGCTTCTTCTGCGCCTGCAACTGCTCGCCCAACTTGCCAGTTGATTTCTGGGCGGACTTGGCCCTTGCCTACAGGCCGTAGCATCAACAATCAGTTCACGTGTCCCTTGGCTTGAGTCCCCCTGGACCCGGTGGATGGCACGTCACCTACCTCGGCCGCCTCGGCGGCTTTCCGTCGCGCGTCCGCCGCAGCGCTGCTGTTGTCGCCACTGCTGCTACTACCACCACCGCCACCTCCTCCGCCGCCACCGCCTAGGGTCCGCGGCGGGCCTCCTACCTTCCGCGACTTCGGCACCGATGCGCGCTCCGGTTGGGGAGGCGCAGCGCCGAGGACCCGGCCCGGGCTCTGGAAGGCGTCACTGTCGGCCTTGCCACAGCAGACGTTCCCCATTGCGAGTAGGTTGGGTGTGCCAAGCGAATAAGAGAACACGGCAGCCCGGTTGAAGCTTCGGCTTGTGTATACGTGATCACCTCCGGCTCAGGTCCCGTGCTGGTGGGTCGAGGATCGAGAGCTAACGCTACGGCGTTCTGTCAAAGAGGATGTACAGGAGTTTTGGAAGGAGCGACGATAAGAACGGTCGTGATATCGAGATCCAGTATTCTTAGGGAGGGGCCCAAGTAAATGAACGAGATCCAAAGTAGCGCACCGTTGGCTGAGGGAGTTCGTCCGCTATGAGACGGCCCATGTGGTGTCGTCGTCCAGAGCCAAGAGATAGCGAATGCGGGGCAAAGCTTCCAGAACATGTTCCCAGCACAGCCACGAGCTTCGCGGGACAATGTCCTACATACTGTATGCGCATCCCACAGCCTATGGCATCTGCATACTGGCTTCTCTGATCAACGCAAGGCGCATTAGAAGTTGCCGATCTCCCGCTGAGCTGGATCTAGCTTGATGCTCACAGCGACCGTCAGGCTGAATGGGGGACTACGTACTGCAGATAGTTGTCGCGACAGCTTCCTGTCCGTTGATTTACACGCAATATCTCACTTTGACCATACGGCGTTCCAAAAATAATTGAACTTCATCCTTCTTCGAGGGTAGCAGTCCGTAATTTGTGAATTTCTATAATCTGTTTACTGTCTCTTGCGCTCCTCTGGGAGGAATGTTGGAGTTGAATCGTCTGCTACCTAGTTGGCACATCCCAACCAGGCGGGTCGGCGGAAGGGTTCCGCTGTCATCGGTGGTCGGCGACTTCTGAGCGCGACAGTCCATCGCAGCTCCCAAAACTTCAACGCCAAAGCTCATCATCGCCTTGGTTATTTGCGCCAGCACATACGCTCTTCCGAGGAACACATTATGGCCGCAGAACAGGATGCTGAGGACGTCAAGTCCAACAAACGTAGCCATTCCGAGTTCACAGAACAAGATGGCAGTGGTAAGTGAATCGCTCAATCCGCCGGGTCCCTTCCTGAAGCCTGGGAGGTGTTGTTGACTTGGGCTGACCGTGTACAGATAGCTCCTCGGACGATGATATGGGACCGCAGCTGCCTTCAGCGGCTGCGGCGCCCAAGAAGAAGCGACGAGTCCTGCCCTACGAGAAGCTCTACATCTCCGCCCTGCCCAAGGCAGCTCGATATTCGAAGTCCCTTATGCACAAAGAGCAGCTCGCCTTTGTGACCGTAACGCCCCTGACCGAGTTTCTCATTACGAGCTCCATCGACGGCGTGGTCAAGTTTTGGAAGAAGGTCGCCCAGGGTATCGAGTTCGTCAAGGAGTTCAAGGCACACAACGGAGAGATCACGGCCGTGTCCGTCAGCCAGGACGGAAGAAGTTTCGCGACGGCGGGCGTGGACAAGACGATCAAGATCTTCGACGTATTCACATTCGATCTGCTGGCCATGTTGACGCTCGAGTACACGCCGAGATGCGTATGCTGGGTCCACAAGCGTGGCGCTTCCCTGCCGATTCTGGCCGCCTCGGACGACGAGAAGCCGCTGATCTACATCTACGACGGACGCGGAGAGAACCAGACCCCGATACACACCATCAAGGGCTTGCACCGGAGCGTCGTGAACGTCATGGCCTTTAATGACGCCCACGACTGCGTGGTTTCTGCAGACGAAGGGGGGATGGTGGAGTATTGGAGCCCCAGCGCCAACTATGAGAAGCCGGACAATGTCTTTGAGTACAAAAGCTCAACCAACCTGTTCGACTTCAAGAAGGCCAAATCAGTACCGGTGTCTCTGTCCATCTCCCCGTCCGGCCATCAGTTTGTGACGTACTCGCTACCGGACCGTAAGATTCGGATCTTCGAGTTTGCCAGTGCGAAGCTCTACAGAACGTACGATGAGTCTCTGCAGGTCATCGAGGATATGCAACAAGCAGGCACTGCCAAACAGAAACTAGAGCCTGTGGAGTTTGGGAGGCGACGCGCGGCAGAGCTTGAAATCGAGTCTCCGGCTTTGAGAAACAAGGTCAATGTGATATTCGACGAGTCGGGCAATTTCATCCTTTACGGGTCTATTCTGGGCGTCAAGGTCCTGAACACCTTCACGAACCACATTGTGAAGGTATACGGAAAGGAGGAGAATATGCGGCCAGTCAACCTGGCGCTGTATCAAGGCCAACCACAGAAGAAGGGCGTCACCACCGTGGCCATGGCTGCTTCGGCGAACCCCTTGCTTCAGGAATCGGAATCAAGAGATCCGATTCTGATCACAACCGCCGTCGGTAAGGTTCGATTCTACATGTTCACGAATGACGAAGAGATATCCAAGTCAGACCGTGATGTGCAGAACGAAAAGCCCACGATGCTTGGGGCGAAGAAGGCCGAGCAGAAGAAGCAGGCTGAAACAGGAACGGGCGCCGTCTTGCACACGACATTCGGCGATGTACACATCCGTCTATTCCCAGATGCGGCGCCGAAGGCCGTGGAGAATTTTGTGACGCACGCGAAGCGTGGCTACTACAACAATACCATCTTCCACCGCGTGATCCGCAAGTTCATGATCCAGGGAGGCGATCCTCTCGGAGACGGCACGGGTGGTGAGAGCATATGGGGCACCGAGTTTGAGGACGAGTTCAGCACGCTCAAGCACGACAAGCCCTACACGGTCAGCATGGCCAACGCTGGCCCCAACACTAACGGTAGTCAATTCTTTATCACGACCGAGAAGACGGTAAGCACGGCCCTGTGGTGATCAATGGGCGGCACGAGTCAGCTAACTTTTCACGCTTCAGCCCTGGCTCGATAACAAGCACACTATATTCGGTCGGGCGGTCCAGGGGCTGGATGTGATCCATAAGATAGAGAACGTGCGGACGTACAAGGAGAAGCCGGAGGAGGACATCAAGATTCTCAACATTGACATATCGTAGGAAGTACTATATCCACTCTCTGTGTGTCGCAGCGAGATCGATCCATCTGGGAGGAGGTGCATAACATCTTATGGCTAGCTTGGCACAGAGAGAAAGAGAGAGGTGGTGGCTACGTCAGGTACATAGGCAGGGGGCCGCCACAGAGAGCTGGACCATCTAATCCGGTAATCCGTAGGTCAGGCATGCGGCTTACAGTACTTATGTAGTGTTGAGGGGTGTCCTGCTAGTGCGTCCCCCGAAATCTTCTAGACCAGAACGAATGGATGCCCTCTTCGGCCAGACTAGCCAATGGCTGCGACGAACCCCATACGCGCGGGCGTTGCTGGTCGCGGATTCGACAGCCCAAGATTTGCCCCACCCGTGGAGCTTGTTCGGGCATTTTAGCAGAATGCAAAGTGTAAGGCGGCCGGGGAACGGCCTTATCTCTGAGGTCCCATGCAAGATCAAATCCCAAATCTGGTGAGGGGCCCTGGCTCGTTGCTGCATCGACATAAAATTGGCCTTTTCGAGGTTGCGTGTACATGCCTACAATACAGTAACAAGCCCTCCTCCCTCACGACGTCTCACGGCCGGCTATGAAGGCGTCGTGATTCGTGCCGCCCGTTTCCCTCCTGCCGGGTGACTGACCGCCAGGGCCTGCCTGTGAGAATGTCTCGTCCGCCATCGCCCTCCATCCAGCAGAAAACCCTCACGTCTGCGCCTAGTCGTCATTCCCCACCTGGATAAGTCGAGAGAGTCTTGTTGTTGCTGCGCGTACAATGCCTCGCCCCAAGAAGCCCGGCGCACCTGAGCCCAAGAGGAGGAGTCGCAATGGTTGCTGGTCAGGACTCATCCCGCTTTTGCCCCTCATCAAATGCTTTTATCTGATCCGAGAGCTGACACGGCGCCAGGCCCTGCAAGAACCGCAAGATAAAATGCGGCGAAGAGCATCCCACTTGTTTGAAGTAAGACTCTTGAAGAAGCTCATGGCGTTTCCTCCGAGTGGAAGACCCGCCTGCATTTCTTTTTCTTCCGTCACAGCAGGCTCCCAGCACCGGCACTGCATGAGTGGTCTACTGACTCGGAGCTTTCTTATAGCTGCCAGAAGGCGGGTGAGACATGCGACTATAGCATACGCCTGAACTGGGATGGGCGGAGAGGCAAGCGGCCTGAACCGGGAACCATTGATTTCGCCCAAGAAGTCCCATCGCCGGCGGTCCCAACCAAGGGGTTCAAGCTCGTTCATCAGTTCCCGTCTTCCAATGCCCCATCGACTCGCAAGCTGGAGCCCCTGGTCTCTCCCGGCAGTTCTTCGAAGCTGGATGCAACTCCTACGCCAACTGCCGAAGCTTCGGGTCTATCCTTTGATAGCTCTGCTAATCAGTTTCAAGTGCCCAATAAGCGCGTGAAGCTGGATCCCAGCCCCGAATCCTCAGATACTGCTGAGAAACGGCCATCTTATTCGTCGCCTTCCTCCACTGCCGAGACCGGACCTGCTTCCTTCAGATTCCCAGCATCCAATGCTTCATCCACTGCATCGCCCTTGACGCCAGCCGCATCGTCTACTTACAGCGACGAGGGGCAGCGTCACGGCTCTCGCTCAGAGGTGCCGTCGGCATCATCACCGGATCTTAGGAGGATGTCCGTTCACTCTCTACTCTCCGGCCCTGGAAGATCACAAGATGATCAGGGCAGTGTTTACAACTTTGCATCTCCGATCAATTGGGACTCCATTCCCACTTCCAATCCACCAAAGCTGTATGGCATTGACCGCGGGCTGCCAGATTTGGATCTTGGAAAGAATGACGATGACAACGCCATTGGCACAGGCTATTCTCCCTTGAGCCAGCGAGATCACATCGATACCCCAGTAGGGGAATTCGACTCAGATCTGTTCTCGACTGGGTTTGCCTTCGGTGTAGAGACGACTGACACAAACGAAGACACCAAGGGTTACTATGATAAGCCTGTCGAAATCTATATTCCCCACCACCTTGAACCACTTCCACCCAAACTCATCAATAATCCTATGAACCTCCTCTACTTTCATCACTTCATAAATCACACCGCCAAGGTCCTCGTCCCTTATGACGATTTACAGGCGAACCCATTTAGAACCACATTACCCCTGATGGCCGTCAGGAATGAGAATCTTCTAGCACTCCTCCTGGCTTACTCTGCTTCTCATCGAGCAAGGCTTCTGAAACATCCGGAGCCGAGTCTGCGGATTGCAACGCTCGTGGACGACATCTTCCCAGCTCTGCGGGAGGCACTCTCAGATCCTCACCAAAATTTCTCGGATGCCAATGTTGCGACGGCCATCATGCTTGCTTCGCTTGAGATTGTTTCTCCCAAAGTCTTCGGCTACGAGATACCGTGGCAGAAGCACCTGGGTCTAGCTCGAGAACTTATCATGGCTCGTCCAGGTGGATTACACTACCAGCAGAACTTTCGACAGGATAATGTCTGCTCCTTTCTATGGAGTTGGGCCGCTTATCTCGACGTTATAGGCAGTTTGAGTGGTGGCCCCCGAGAGTCCTCAACTGCTTGGATGTTTGATTATGAGATGGAGGACAAACATGACGGCTACGATGAGATTGATTGCATAATGGGCTTTACGACCCGATGTGTCTATTTGCTGGCTAAGATTGCTGATTTGGCTCGGAAGTGCGACGCTGATCGCATTGGGCCCGACAACCAGATTCGAGCGGACTGGGAAGCGAGCAGCGAGACCTTGACCATGGCTTCAAAGCTCGAGGCAGATGTCAAAGACAGCATGTATCAGCCCATTACGCCTTGTAAACACATCCACACAGGCGGCAACATGGACAAGTGGGATCGTGTCGAGCTGGGAGCTACCAACGAAGCCTTCCACTGGGCCGGGTTGATCCACATCTACCGGCGAATATTAGGACGCCCATCAGAAGACAAACATGTTCAGACCGCTGTGCGCGAGATCATTGAATGCTTCGGTAGGATCCGGAGAGGCGGAACAGCCGAAGCTTGTTCGCTGTTCCCGATATTCACGGCAGGCTGTGACGCCCAAGACGACGTACAGCGAGCGTTCATCATGGAGCGCCTCGGGGCTGGTGAACATCATGGGATGAGTTCGGCGGTATTGAAGGTAAGCAGCCATGTCATCCTTTGGCTTCTCATGTGAGTTTGGTTCGTTTGTACTGATTCCTTCCGCAGGTACACAAAGCTCGACGAATTATGGAGAGAGTCTGGGAGACGGGACAAGCGTGGGAGACATTGTTGAGCACGGAGTTCATTGGGTAATTGACTAGAATGGCGGCGCAAATTAGACTGGCTAGTCTTGATTTTACTTGGAAAACCACGAGAAATGACAAGTCAGGTCATGGCGCATGTAAGTGTTTAGGGTTCTCATCGTAGTCCTCTTGATGGATTAAGCGATCGATAGAATGTAACGGCTTAGGCTCGTGTTCGTAACCATATGTCCTGGTATCCCGAACTTGATATGACCATGTATGCAGCGCACATCCCCCAGGCCGTGTGAGGCTTCGATATTACAGCTCAGGTATTGTGGAGTCTTCTGTGGGCGGCTTCCGATGATGCTCGCATTAGCGGTCAAGCTGGCGAGGAGTTGATTTTTAACAGTTTTAAGGATAGCAGTGGCTTGGACACAATAGTACAGTATTCGGATGCGCAGGGCTTTGTCTATCTGTGGATCTGACATGGTGGAATAGCTTCTCTGGCATATTTTACTTCACCATTGTGATTCGGTCAAACCCCCAACCCCCAACCCCCCGGGGAAATCGTGGACGGAGTCGACCTCGCGAGGTTTGCCCTTCGTCAAAAGCTTCGTGAGTATCAAGTAATCGCCTTGTAAGTTGATGCATTTAAAGACACGCACCATCTCTTGTGGCATATATATAGAGTAGCAGGATGGTCGCTATCAGAACGGCGTCGTCGCAGGTTATAAAGCCCCAGTCAGAGTTAGATGTTGTAACGAGTGGCATGACAACTCAAGCGATGACCAAGCGATTTTACTATCCACTCTTGCCACATGCTTTGAATTCATCTGCACTCACCCTATCAACGGCTCGAAAGAAGCCCCTGCGTGCCTGCTCTACTATATAAATCCCAGAAATACTATGTTCCTGCCTCTTATGAACGGGACTCTTTGCCAAACCTTGGTTACGAAATGACCCAGCCACGGTATGCAGAACCATTTTATGACCTTACTTAATGCTCTGGCGAAGTGGCTCAGCTACGGTACTCATTGCGTCTGGTACCGGTCACCCAAATTTCTGACGGGTGTCCTGCCCACGGCTGTATCTAGGAAGCACCTCGATGTCTCTGAGCCAGCACCTTCCTTTACGATACGAGATCCATCGATATTCTATTCACTCAGTTTTCCTCGACCGACCATCATGAATCGACGATAATTCAGGATCCGAAGGACCTGCGTCGTGGCACCCCTCACAAATACCAAATCTCTTTCCGCCTTTGATAAGTTCACCACTTTCCCGAGTCTCATCCTCTGTCTCTCCACGACATCACACATCTCCCCTCAACCTCTGGAGCAGCATACCGCAGCTGAGCTTAGCTGTGTTGTCACTGGTGTCTCAAAGCTGCTACGAACTGCTACCCAACCCAAGAAGACCACCTCACTTCATTTTTTAAACAAACTCTGGCTGTCATCGACTAGGGTGAGAGCCTTAGACTTTCCCTTCCCCCTCCCTTCCATTCTCTAGAGCCTTCTGTCACAAAACTCATCTCACCAGTGACACTTTCCCATCGAAGTCTCTGCACCTTGCTCGCTGAACGAATTTCATTCACCTGCCCGAAGATTGACAGCCCTCTTCCTTCAGGTCAGTACTCTCAGAGCATCACCCGAGGTTTCTATCCACTTGTAACTACTTGTCACCCCAGATGACCGTTTAAGGCATCGCATTGTTCCTGCCTGCAATCGCAAACGGGACACCTTGTGGTTTTCCCTGCACACTCACCTCTTCCCTCTCCACACTCAGTGCTTCAGCACAATACTGCAGATTACCATTCTGATACCACCCGATGCTGCCTTCTCATAAATTACATTCCGCGCAAATTGCCCAAACTACTCTCCAACATGCCTGGAATCAAGCGTGAAGCTACGAACCAAGCTCCAGCTCCTCTGGAAGCCTATGAGCAGCTAGCGAAGCGTCAGAAAATGAACTTTGAGCAGTTGCACACCTATTTCGTCAAGGGTTTCTTAGAAATTGCTGAAAAGATGACCGATTCTAAGATATCGGACTGCCTAAAGCTCCTAGTGCGCAAGAACAGACTGGCAGAAGACGACACCTTCTTCTTCGCGCTCAGCGCGGTCTTCATGCGGGCCCTCGTAGTCGAGAGTTCGGCTATTTTTCCAAAGATTCTTGACTGCAGAACGCCATGCCATTACAACGTCGTTCACAGATTTGCACTCTACTGTGAGCTGTGTCTGACCAAAGTGCACCGCGTTCTTGTATAGCAAGACGCATCCGATGTAAAACCACTGGGCTAAAGCGCATGTGAAGCGTGCGAGCCTTTCTTTCGCAATATGGCTGTTTGTGACCTCCTCGAAGTCTTCTTCTAGATGACTAAAGGTGAACTTTGAATTTCGCTTCGAAGTTGGGCCGTGTGCTGTCTAAACGTAGCTTGAGCATCTGCATGTCAGCATCATCGACTTTGCCTCGGATTCCAATAATCAAGGCGAGCTGGGACAAAAGACCTTGGAGGTTGCCAAGAGGCTCTTTCAGCTGAGTTAGGGTATTATGGACAGCGTTCGTCTCTACGGTATCGTTCAAACCCGTGAAGGCTTCAGGGGGGTAACTCAGACAGCCCAGATGTTCCCGGACCGAAGGCATCTGGTACTTCTTATGCTCCACAGTCTGGCCTTAAATCTTGTCGATTTCGGTGCTAGGCTCACGCGGGCAGCGAAACCCTCGGTTAGAGGCCGCTTCATCAAACAATGCCTTGTCTGCTTCTGCCGGGTCGGTTAAGAATCTATCCACCTCTTCCAGTTGCATATTCTTAACCTCTTCGTCGGAATATAGTGATCTCAGCACACCGTCAAGGCTACTTAGTCGTAAGAGCTCGGCTTCTGGGCCGCTTTGAGATGTGGTGAAGGTTTCTACCTCGCCGTCAAGCACTCGACCGGCTCTCAAAAGCTCGGGAAGCAGGTTCGAAGCCCCTTGCTGCCTTGCTCTCTCCAAGAGATCTTCCGTGGCACGTTTAGTTGCGGAGAGAGTGTGGCTTACGAGCGCAACGTCAAGCTTTTCCCTCTTGCGCTGGCGTTCTTGGCTGGAGCCTCTAGGCGCTTCTCGCCTCCTCCGATCATCTTCCGGCGTATCCTCAGTCGAATTGTCAACCTCGTCGACCGATAGCCAGTCGCTCCCATCGGTTTCATCGTCCGACGCACCCTCGCCCTACCCGTTGTCCTCTTCATCTGGCTGCTTCTCGCTTCCTTCACCAGACCGCTCGCTTCTGATGTCATCTGGCAGAACCAGGTACTGCCCTTGCTCATCCTGGAGCTTCACTAACACGGGCAGGTTCAAAGCTTCTTTGAAGGTGCTCAACCCAACGTGGCGGTTATCATCGCAGTCCTCTCGATGGATTAAGCGAGTAACAGAATGTGATGGCTTGCGCTCGTGCTCGTAGCCATATGTGTGAGTAAGGCCACGAGCGTGCGCGGGATAGATCTTGGATTTGTAGCCGAGGATATCTAGCGTCTCCTGGAGCGCTTGCTTTTTGGACAAGTCTCGAATTCGCGACCTGGTCACTTCAGATGTCTCCAACTCGGCATCGTCGTACCTGGGCCCGTCGTATCCTGGAATGTCTTGTGGGACGAGGACAGCGGCCTTCGCCAGCTTCATCTTCTTGAACTCCGGGATCAGGGACGGTCTATCGAGATAGCTGTCGTGGCTAGGGATCATCTGAGAGTCGACCAAGTCGATGAGCGTATGGTCCCTGCATCTGAGGTCGGCTTTGCTTCTCTCCTGTGTGGATCGTGACGGGTGGGAGAACACAGCGCGAGATGCAAGTCTACCGCAGTCCGGAGGGTCGCGGGCATGTACAGAACAAATAGCTCAAATGATGGCGCATCGATCCGGCCACCTGCAATACCTCAATATGCTCGTCGCGTGCAACATTGACGTAGTAGTCGCACCAAAGTAGTGCGTACAACAAAGAACTGATCCCATGTCATAAAACTTGATACGTTTTTTTGTACCAGGGTCCCACGAGGCTTTCGTATATGTCGGTCACGGGCTTGTACGACTGCCAAACACCCAGTTGGTCGTATGGAAAGCACTCCTCTGACAACTCTGTCCAAGCCGGCGTCCGCAAAAAAGGCTTCTTACCCTGCTCGTGGAGCTCGCCATATATTGTGACGACGGCCTTCTGGAGTTTCCAGGGCCCGTTTTCAGCCCATACCTGAGTACTGTCGTCTGGAACCCCTTGATTGGCGAACACACGCCCTTTCATGCCAGCTTTAACCCTTGTCAGAACACCAGGCACCGTGATCCCAATGAAGGGCACAAGCATCAATCTCGAGTGGGGACCAAAGCTCTTCGATCGGAAATTAGAGCCTTCACCAAGCATGCCATTTTCTTCCATGTGAATGCTGTCGGCGACCGCGTACACCCCGTACTTTCCTCCGAGAGACATTCCGAGGAGAATGTATTTGTGTGGCTCCTTTATCTGCTTTGATGCATATCCGGGGAAGTAGTCTGGAAGGACGGAATGTGCTTCTACCCATTCGAAGTCCGTCTTGTTGGCCGGCGGACCCAAAGTCTCATCCTTCGATGTGGGGGACCGGCTCCTCGCTGAGCTACGCGTGGTTCTCTGGCCAACCGCTCGCGAGCTCAAAGATTTGCGATCCATATCCTCTGATGATGAGACGCCTCGCGAGGCCTTGATGGCCACGTGGACGACGACGCGACAACAGCGAGTGAGGGTCGAGGGATGGATATGGGGGTCGGGAGGTTTAGGCAGATGACAGTGGAGAGAAGAAAAAGAAATAATGTGAGTGGCAAGGAACGAGCAGTCGAGGATATCACCAAGTGAATATTCGCGATTGCCACTGGGGGTATTCACAGCCGGAAAGATGATCCTTCGGCGCGGCACCCTGGGTGTTCAATCGGGCAGTAACGATGACTGGCTGGGTATTGTAGGCGTTTGAGATGACTGAGATCGTGGTAGCATATGGCTGGCGAGAGCAAAAGGTGTCCTGGTGAGGGGTTGATGGTGCTTAACCCAGGTTATTTTCCTGGTCTTTCGTTGCTGGGTGGGATTTTGATCTAGGTTGATTTCGCTGCCTGGATATTTGCAGTAGCGCTCAATGGGGTAGAGTCCTTTCTCTCTGACTGGATGGCGAGCCAGAAATCCCAAGATGTCCAAGTAGTTCTTGCATATGGCGAACCACCGGCACCTCTTGCCCAAAGAGAAGCCGTTGCGACTCCTGTGCCAGCGGCGCATACAGGATGGCGTCCATTCCTACATCCAAGGCCCCTCGGACGTCCGACTCGACCGAGTCGCCAACCATGAGCGTTGTGTGAGGGGAGGCGCCCAGTCTGTCCATCGCCAACCGAAAAGTCTGGGCCTGGGGCTTCGCGCATCCGGCTTCCTCAGAGCTGTAGATGCCGTCGACCAGGTGCTTCAGCCCTATGGCTTCGACCTTTGCGTTCTGGTCCTCAATCTGACCGTTGGTTACAATGCCGAGACGATAGCCATGTTTTCGCAGCTTGGTCAGGGTCTCGATGCTTCCCGGCGTGGATCGCCGGTTGGCCCTGTACGCCGGCTTGTAAGTGTTGCGGAAAGCTTTGATATCGTCGGGGCCCGGTTCCGGGAGCCCGAGGTCTCTCAAGAACCGCTGGATTTTCAGGGTATCTGTCTCTGCATAGGTGATCTCGTTGCGTAAATACATGTCGTAGGCTTGCTGAAGAGCCGCGTTATACCTGACGACTAATTCTTCCGGCTCGTGTCCCTCAAGACTTGTATACGTCTCCTGCACGGCGCTTATGGCGCAGCGCAGGGAGTGGCAGTGATCGAAAAGGGTGTTATCCAGGTCAAAGAGGACCGTTCTCACTATAGAATGTGGCTCCATGGGGCTTTGAGGCTGGAAGTTGTAGTATGAGCTTAGGTTGCTTTGGGAACATCACGTGTATAGCCCGAATTTAACTACGTGGGACAGAGCCAAAGAATGCGGCTGATTTGTGCTTAAACGTACGATCATAGAGTACAGCCTTTAAGTACGTCACCAGGAACAGTTGTATCTTGAAAATAAAAGTACAATCTTCTTTTGTAATACTCTTCAACATTATGAATGGTCCGTGTGTAATTACAGTAGAATAGGGTTGACGTTTAGTGTAGTATATGAAGCGCCTACTCCGCCTTTGCCAGAACGTCGCTAGCTAGGGTGCAGCGCGTGCCATCTAAATAGCCCATGTAGCTGATCATCGGGAACTTTTTTAAGGTTGTTCGTTGGGGGGTTCTCTAACGTTACCGCGCCGCTGGATCCCGCTTCCTCTTCACATGGGAGTGCGCGCTTCTCGTGCAGTCGCCTCGATCGCTGCCTCTGGGCGGTAAGCAGGATGAGACCTTACCTCGTGCTCGATCCCCAGTTTTCATCTTTATTTTCGGTGCACGTTGAAAGACAAGAAGGATGCGGATCCAGGACGAGTGTCAGCGTCAAAAGCTTCCGCGCGTGTTCGGGGGCTGTGTCCCTCACAGCCACACTGTACCCCACTGCACCCTCATGTATAATCCAGCAAATCGCGGGCTTCGTTCAAGGTGAATCTTTTAATATACCAAACCTGAGTGTTCCTGATAGAATACTGCGGCTCCTGCTCTACGTATGACTTCGGACCCGACAAAAGAAAGTATAGAATTCTCTGCCTCTCAAGAGCCTTGATGGAGGGTCCAAGGTTGCGCTGCGCCAAGCATTTGTAGAATGAAAAGGATTTCGGGTACAGTGGTGTCAGGGGCGGGCCATTAATCTGTCTCAGCGAGTGAACGGCAGATGCCTGTGGTCACAGAGTAGAAGATGCTTGCATCATATGCAACAAGATACGGGCGATCCCTCAACTAGCGGCCGCGGACGAGGCACCGCAGTGTCGTCCTGCAAGTCATGCTGAGATGCACCGCGTGTTCCCGCCTCACGGTGGTAGCATTGCATGTCGTCTGCGATCAAACTCACCGTCTTTCGAGCAAAAGACAACCGGCATCTGTCGCATACGCTGCCTGGCAAGACAAGGCGAACATTTTGCCCGGCTTCAAAGTTGAAACGTGCTGTCCTGCAGGCCGCACGTACGGAGCGTTCGCTCGTAGGGCTAATGTTACCGAAATTGACGATGTGGGGATTCAATGCAAGTCAGGAATACCAGACCTCCAACCAGACTCCAGCCATAATTGACTGTAGGACGATCACGGTCGTAAACAGCCCTATCGCGTGTTGCCGTTGACGTGATGTCTGCGAAATTCCCACGAAGTGGACTCGCACGTAAGTTCTAGCATTCAAAGTTTGTCTGTCTTTCTGGCGACAGGCCGTCAAAGAGTCGCACGCGGCGAATTGCCTCGTATGTACCAAGCCGTGCTATCTCGAATGCACATGTGATCCAGGGGTGTCGGTCAGGGACTCAGGGCGGACATTACAGATGGGCTTTCGGATGGGAATACCATGTCGAGGTCCTATCAGCAAGGTTTAGCGCAACTTCAGATGCGCCTGGGCAGTCTCAAGAGACGCCGAACTGTAGGACTTTCCGCGTCCTGCCAACTTTGTCGCTCTGTATTTCATGCCACACTATCGACGAGCCAAGCCCATGTTTTTGGAATTATCTTGATACCTGGGCACGGAAATGACCTTGGTCCAACACATATCATATATCAGTCAGTCACATTATTACAAGTCAGCACAGCTCACTTCCGCAATAACTCGAAACCGCCAATAATACCTACCTCCGCGCTCGTTACCCGCCGGCGGTACTAGGTTGCGCGAATCCTATTTTCTACTGTCAGCTAAACTGGGCCGCACAATTAAACCCCTGGCTAGCGAGCTTCTCGCACCGTTTTTCGGCACCTCTGCTCATTGTAGCATCGTAGTGCCGTTGATCTCACCTTGCAAGGTCGGCTCCCAAGCGCGTTCTATTTTGGGTGTGAGCGATTCCGCATATCGTCAAGCTCGGGGCCTAGGGAGGGCGCTACCAGCCAGTGCGGCCTGAATCCAAGATTGGCTGGGTGCGCAACGGTCTGCATACGGACAACCAAGAGGACCGATAGAGGAGAAGAAGGCCTGGAAAGATATCGCAGTCCGTCGATTGCATCCCCTCCGGGTGCGACTAACGCCTTACTGCCCTGTCCTTACCGCTGGGTGAGCAAGTGTCGGCAGTCTCCTTCGCAGGGCTGTGCAAGACGGCCTCGGCCAATCATCGCACGCGGCTCCTGCAGCCCGCGTCAAGGGCCCAAGGGAGCCAAAAGGTCCCCTTGAGCACCAGGTTGCCAGCAAGGCCAGGGTAGGAGGCCGAAACCCACGGATCGTGGACCAAGCCGTGGGACGGGCAGCCGCCGTTGGTCGAATCAGAGGCGGCGCGCACAAAGATCGAGTGGGCCGCGTCCTGTTTCTGGGAACGTTGGCACATCATCAGGTACGGAGTACATACGCGGAAGAAGAAGAAGAAGAAGAAGAAGAGAAGCGCGGTCCACGGGTGCAGCTACTGTGTAAAGTTGCCCAAGGTTCCGCGGTGCGCCAGCAGTTTGAGGCCAGTGCCAGTCCTCGTACACAGTACACAGTACAGGGCAATCAGTGGGCTTTCGCACCTCTGCCCAGGTACCTTTCCCCCTTTGGGCCAGTCAGACAGGCCACTTCTGCCCAGCGGCCCAGTAGACGACGGCGACCGCTAAAGGTGGTCCTGGACCTCTAGTCCCCCCCCAGTCCCCTCAATTCCTACAACTCCCCAAATCATCTCATTAACCCACAAACCCCCGACTTTTGGCGACCGCCCGCCATCGTCTGCCTCCCAACCGCAACCTGGAAACCCGTCGCCTGTCTCGTCTCCCTTGCGACACGTCACGCGCATCGTCGCGCACATCTCTCGATCGCATTACCACGGCACATTTGCACCAACCAACCTCTTACCGCCCTGGAACCCACCCTGCCCAGCAGGTGTCTCACGTTATCGACTGCTTGAACCGCGGGGGGCTGTGCCCGCTTGCATCGCCACGGTGCCCGGGTGCCTGAAGGCTGACTCTCCCAAATCTGCCTCGCACCACGTCGACTGCTTCTGTCTTTAGAAACACACAACCGACCATGGATCAACAAGCTAATCAGGGTCTGGAGGGTATGGCCGCCGCCAGAGGCCGGTCGCCATCTGCCGGCCACCAACAACAGCCTCATCATATAAGAAATAGCCACTCCCCTTCGCCTCACCCGTACCCATCCCCGGAGCCCAGCATCGGACTCGGACTCGGCCTTGACAGCTCCACACCCCAGTTCACCAACAACGACTTCACCAACTTCAACGCCAACGCCAGCAGCCAATTCCTCACCACCTCCCAGCCCCAGGTCTACTCCAACCAGGGCCTCATCGACACAACCTCCTTCGACGCGAACCAGGCCTTCACCGAACCCCTCAACCCCCAGACCCTCCTGGCTCCCGACTTCAACGGCAGCGGGGACTTCTCGCTCTTCCCGCCTACCACCCAGGCTGATCAGTTCAGCGCGCCTCTGTTTGGCGACAACCCTACAATCGGCACGCCCGACCTCAGCAACATGACCTCGCCGCAGACACATCACTCTCCCACGCCGCCGCACATGCTGAAGCCCGATCCACACCAGCCCGGGTCGGCGCACCAGTCGCCCTCCTTCAACCAACATCAGTTCTCGTCGCCCGGCTCCCGCTCGAGGACCGTGTCCACCTCGCTAGCACCCGAGGCCGCGCTTCTGGCAGGCCACACAGATTGGACGCAGGCTCAGTTCCAGGGTCACCGGAGGACACCATCCGAGTACTCGGACGTTTCCTCGGCACACCCGTCGCCCAACTTGGTCGCGACCGACAGCTTCGAACAGGCGCATTCAGAGCACGGTCACTCCCCGATGCAGCGACCCCACGATAACTTCGACTACGGCGTGAGTACCGGCTTGGGCAACTTCAGCATATCAGACCCCCAGATGGTCCAACACAGTCGCAGCCCGTCGCACAGTCCCGCCATATCGCCGCGCATCCTCCCTCAACAATTGCCCGACATGAGCCAAGGAAACCCGAACTTTGCGCTCGGAGGACAGCCTCAGGGCTACATGAGCGCGCCAACTATTGCGTACGCCCATGCAGGCTCTGAAGCATTCCCACAGCTTGACAACGGTGGTGGCATGGTCATGGCCCCACCTGCTATCAACATTGATTTCGCTCCCAACTCGAGGCAAAACACATTTGAGCCTTCAAAACCGTCCATTGACCAAGACTCACTTACACCACCGGACAGAGGTAAATCACACAATCACGAACATGATCGCGAAAGCGAGTACTAATCTCATGCAGGGCGACCTCGGTCCCGTCCAAGAGCGGTAACGGACCCTTATAACAACGGTGGCGCCAACCTGTCCAGGCCCTCTACGCCTGGAAGTCTGTCTCCTCATCTCGGTGTCGAGCGGGCGCGTAACAGGTCGGGGTCTGACTCGTCCCGCTCCATCTCGCCGTCTTTGTCGCCGGGTGATCGCTCGGGCAGCGCGAACGCGGCCTCGAGGAGGCGCCAGTCCATGTCTGCTGTCCCCAACAATGTGATCGCCCTCAGACTGGCAGACCCCGAATACCAAGCCGCCCAAGACAGCGGGAACACAAAACGCGTGCAGAAGCATCCTGCCACCTTCCAATGCACCCTGTGCCCTAAGAGGTTTACTCGTGCTTACAACCTGCGCTCGCATTTGCGTACCCACACTGACGAGCGCCCCTTCGTGTGTACTGTTTGTGGAAAGGCGTTTGCCAGACAACACGACCGGAAACGCCATGAAGGCTTGCACTCTGGTGAGAAGAAATTTGTCTGCAAGGGTGACCTGAAGGCTGGCGGCCAGTGGGGTTGCGGGAGGCGATTTGCTCGAGCAGATGCCCTTGGCCGACACTTCCGTTCAGAAGCTGGACGTATTTGCATCAAACCCCTACTAGACGAGGAGATGCTCGAACGCCAACGCATCTGGCAAGAACAGCGAATGCAGAACATGGCTGCTCAGAACATGGCTGCACAGCATGCTGCGGCCATGGACCCCGGCATGTACCCGCCTATGGACCCCAACCAAGGCTTTGCTCTTCCAGCTTCTCTCCTCGCGCAATACCCTGCACTCGCCCAGATGAACTGGCAGTCAAACGATATGGGAAATGTAGAAGACGAACTCAGCGGCCGATCTAGCTTTGATGCCTCCGATTACGATGAAGGTGACGAGCAGGGCTACGTATCGGGTCCTGGAACCGGGTACGGCGACGGAGGCATGCAGCAAAACTTTGGTGAAATGGGATATGCAAGTGACTATGGCCATCGGTAGTCATCGTTTCCCTTGACACCGCCTCAAGTTCTGGAGCTTCTCGGTTGAGCTGGAAGTGGCGCACCCGGGAGTCTAAATTTATTTCACACCAACGATGCTTACTAGTGGGTGACTATACACGAGGTTGGACCTGGGCTTCGATGTTCAATCGGTTGGATATCGGATGACGGTGTTATGACACGGCCTTTATGTTTGTTTGTTCAAATTCTGTAGACGGCATCTTAGATACCAAACGGAGTTACGTCGTGTTTATACTTGAATAGAAGATGGATCTGGTTCATCTCACAATATGCTTCTCGACTCCTCTCGTACATTTTCGACCTCTCCAGTGATGCTGCCAAGATTGGGTGATAGGGGGGATTACTTGCTTGGATCGGCTCTGAGTAATGAGAAAAAGGGCATTTGCGAACGACTCAGAATAGCTTTGTTTCTGTTTGAAATCTGCGCTGCCGCCGCCATCTCATAGTCTCAGCACCAGGCAGAGAAGGGTTGCCTGGTATCTAGTAGATGATAGGGACTACGCTAGCATTAATGCTGTGGACCCGATTGACCTGTTTGGCCGATGTTAACAAATTCAAATCCGGGCAGACTCTTCTGTTTTCGTTTCTTTGATTCATCTAACGATCATATAGAAGTCTACTATATGCAAGGTGAATAATTCAACCCTGAAGGAAAGCCTTGAGGATTGTGACCAGAACGGTTGAGAACCATGGGGCTTACGGGCACGCCATTTCCTGTCGAACTATGGCGTTCAATCTGTAATTATATTGAGGCTGAATACTTCGACGCCGATGCCAGGGAATCTCGCAGCATTACCAGCGCGCTGGCGAGCCTGAGTCGAACATGCCGGCCGCTGCACTGCATTCTGCAGCCTGTGCTCTACACGGCTCCGGCGATCGTCGGCATGCCGTCGCTAGAGTTCTTCTTCCGGACTGTCGTCACGCGCAGTGACCTCGCCTCGACGGTGCAGACGGTCAAGTGGTATGAAGGGGATAGCCAGGATGTGTACCGATGGGTTCAAGTGGACGACGAGGGACTGGACCTTGGGGATGAGTTCCACTCTCGATATTCCGAGTGGCTTCACGAACTCGACATCGATCAACCGGACGGGCCTACCCGTGGGTTCGAGGATTGGATGCACGAATACGCGCAGCTCCTGCCCCTCTTCTTGCCGAACCTGCAGACCCTGGACTACCGGCGCGAGCCGCCGCTGAACGACTTCGAGCACTTATCGGAATACTGCTACCGCTCCCAGAAACCGCTCAAGGCCCTGAGAGACCTGAGGATTCGTGCGCAGGGCTGCGGCGGCTTCGGTCTCCGCAGCATTGCATCGCTTCTCCGCGTGGCGCGTGACACGCTCGAGAATCTTCACCTGGAGGGACCTACCAACGTCAACGAGGTCGGTGAGTGGCCACCGAAGCCTGATCTCCAGCGACTGAAGAAGCTCAGCGTCCTCGATGGGCGTCTAGGCGATGGTTCTTTCATAGAGCTCCTGTATCACACGCCGCATCTGGAGGAGTTCTCGTACCATTCGGGGTGCGAGTCGCCAGAGGACATGGATAACGAGGAGCGCTTGACGTGGACGACCCTGACCGCGGCCTTGGAGCCGACCCAAGATACCCTGCAGGTGCTGGACCTAGGCCTCTATCCGGAATACCTGGCGGGATACGAGGTCCGGGAGAGCCTCGAGTTCCCTTGGTCTTTCAAGGATTTCAGTCGACTCCATACCGTCTCTTTGACGCAGGCGACCGTGTTCCGGGAGGACACGGAGTTTACTGATGGGAAGCTGCTTGCTGCAATTCTGCCCAAGACGCTGAAGCACTTCGAGCTCCGCGATTTGCGCGCCGACTTCGTCGGGGATGTGCTTGGCTTGGCCGTGGCTGCTCAAACAGGAGATTTCCCGAGGCTGGCGACGGTGCGCCTGAAAACTGCGGCCCCAGAGCCGCGGAAAGACGGCTGCGACTCGGATCCGGTTCTTATCGCGGAAGACATAGAGGAGATATCGGAAGCCTTCAAGAGTGCGGGAGTTCAGATAGATATTAGATGACTACTCAACCCACGGGTTAGTAGGTCGGTTTTTGACATTTGAAACAGCGATGTCCCACCGAATCTGGATCACAATGGATAAGACCAGATAACCGGAAGAAATGCTATACTTTTCAAGCGATGCGCCTGCATCAATTCACCCCTTTCGAAGTGGCCAACTTAACAAGATAATCATTATTAGGATGCTCATCCCAAATTTTACAAAAGAACACCCCACATGGTTCAGTCTAAAAGATCAGAAAATTGACTATCGATATACCTACCAAGTTAAAATTTAGAAATATTAACATTTACGCTGGAGCCAAGGACTATAACTGTAGTAAGGGATATATTAGTGCCCAACGCAACGGCTCCATTTGCAACTTGAGTAGTAAACCGTTGCAAAGAGCGTGCTCTTCCCCGGGTCAAGAGCGTTCGACAGACTATCACTAAAGGAGCTTGACAATGCATGATTGCTGTGGTCCTACTTCCGAAGAGGTTGTTCGTGTTGTTGGGCCCTGGAGTTGAACATTCCTATCGCGTTCTAATTTAAGCATATCAGGCTAAGCCCCGTAATCGGTGGAGGGCTTAGCTCGGAGGACGTTGCCAGCGGGAAGATCCCGCAACCTTAGCCAAACGTTTGGAAGGGATGGACTGGGGTAGCCCAGCCGATTGATGTGACATCGCCTTCCAACGTCGAAGTCGCCGATAACGATAGGGATACTCGACAGTTATCTCACGAGAGCCAACGGACAAAGGATCCCTTGGGTTGCCGCCATCTCTCGAGGAAAAAGCAAGACGGAAGAGATCACAGATTTCCCGCAGCCAGCGCAAACTTAAGATTTGGTACCGAATCGCCGACAGTGGAAGGTGTTCGGCATTTCTGTTGGGAACAAGTTCTTGACCTGCGTGTTGCTGACCGGATCTAGACCTTGTGCTGCTTTACGGGAATTATGTGTTCAGAAACCACTGCAGGAGACCGGAGCAGCTGCAGATTACATTGTAGCAGTGCATGAGCCAGGCTTGCCAGGCCAGCGTCTATAAGTCCTGGCCAACGACCATTGAATTCACTGGGTCTTGACGGACAGTTGTTGCGTCAATGAAGCGCCTGCAGACGCTTTATGCCCAACGAAGATACTTTTTAGGTCACAGAATCACCTCTGAGACGCATAGGATCTGTAAGTGGCAAGACTTTATCCCAGGCCGCCTATCGCGCGCGTCTCTGGGGACTTGCGGTCAGTTTGGGCAAATGCTGGAAATGATGGTGTTGTTACACACGATGAGCCATTCTTTCAGCCTCGCTAGGTAGGCTTCCGTCTGCTCTCACAAGACCAACATAAACAGCAGGTACGGCTAGCAAATAAGCCAATGTACGTTTCCACTTTGGGTTTGACCGCCGACAAACATCTGACGAACTGGTACAGGTGGATATGAGGATCCACGGGTAGTAATTCATGCGTCAATGCTCTGCCGAAGAGCAACCCAATAGTCATCGCAGGAATGTCCTCGACGCGTAAAGAATGTCAAGGCTGTATCTCGTTGGACGAGAGCCAGAGAGGCTAGGAGAAAAGTTTTCTGTTTTTGCTGCAATCGCGTCCACATCTGCGCTGTTTTGTCGGTTGGCCTCCATGTAAGTTGGAGCGGTGAAGGGCGTCGCGATGCCTGTTTCGGCCAAAGTGCGGGCTGGCGCATGGCAGATCTGCCCTACGACCTGCGACTGGGTAGTTCCCGCTGGAGCTCTGCACCCACCCAAGTTCACGGCGACAAAAGGCGCGTGGGAGTGTCGATAGAGGCACATTAGTTGCCGGCGCGCGCCGCGAGATACAGCAGGACACACAGTAACTATCCGCATGTAACAAGCGCTTCCAAACCAACCGGTTGCGGCAGCAAGGATGGGGCTGCAGGCTTCGTGATTTCGGACGATTCCCATCATGGGGAATTCCCCATGGCAGACGCCCGACAGGCCCTGCTGAAGACCTGCAGCCATTGCATCTGGCATATCCACCCCGAGATGGATCCGACAACGTGGAAGGCCGCCGTTGTTCAGAACCAGGAGCCGATACATGCTAGCAGCGGCATCAGTGCCCAGTCGTCAGGTATCGATACCTTTCAGCATGCAGCCAGGCAACAAATCAGATTATGTCTTGGTTGAGCCGCCTACTGCGCGTGAGATCAACGACAATGGGCAATTGGATTTGAAGGATGACTAGTTGCGCATCCGTCGGGATTGCGCGCTCCATAGTTCCACACGCGACACCGGACCAGCGACTTACACGCGGATCACACCTTCCTCGGGCGCGAAGCGGACTGGATATTCCCATATTGCCACAAAGGAGGTGACCAGATCAGGAGAGACTCGCTGTCTCTGGTTTTACCGCGCTCAGACGGTCGAGTGTCCCGCCTAGCCGGATAAGGGCATAAACAGGCACAGGGGCCATGATTAGGGCAAGAGGCGTTACAAAGCGACCGAAACAAAATTTCGGCGCTTTGGAGGGGTTCATGTCTCGCAAATTTGGCAGTAAGTTTTGTGAGGAGGCTGGGTGACGATGGATGCTCTCTCGTCTCCTCCCCGGCCAGCACCGGTGACGTCCTGGGGTGTCCATGTAGACAGATTCGGCGCTAGGATAAGGGTCGCTCAGCAGGAGAGGAGTTTCTGTGAAATCGCTCCGCAACGACCCGGGGCCCACAGCAGCTTTGTCCATAGATCTTGGGGAAGCTAGTAAAGTATTCCAAGGTTGTTCACAACAGCCGACACCATCCCGATGCGCGCCAAACCAGGCAGCTAAGTTCTGGGAAGGTTGTGTCCGCAATCTTGATGTGCATTCCGCACTAGGACAATAAGGCAGGATGGCATGACCACTTTTGGATATGGGCCTCGTGGTACAAGACAGGCAGTACACCGTACTATAGTAAGTAGACGGTCCCGGGTGCAGCGCGCGCACAGGGAAGTCGACTTGGGGTTGGGTGTGTACAAGTGAGCGTGTGCCCAGTGGTGACAGCCTGGAAACCTTGGAACCGAGGGGCACTGGTTGACTGGGGGGGCGGGTGGAGACCCTTTTTTTGCTGGTGCTGGGTTGCACCTCCGCGCCCGTGGGTGTGTCACGTTGGCAGCCGGCCAATGGCCTGTGAATGCGGCCCCTCCGGCCACATGAATTTCGCCTGTATCAATCCACACCCTCTGCAAGTCTGGCTGTCTGGTTTGTCTCGCTCCCTTGTCCACAGATACTGGCCAGTCGCGAGCCTAATGGTCATTGTGCATGACCCTGCAGAGAAGCCCATACATAAGACCAATAGATCGCCTTTTCCCGTTGTACATTTGTATCTTTGCCCTGGCGCAAAGGAGACGAGAGACTTCTGTCCCGCTTGGGAGTAGCGACTTGTAGTTGCATGAAATCCGCCCGCATCCCACCAATGCCAGTTATCTGGCCTGACTTGACGAAGAAGCACCACCAGAGCTTCGCATGCATTATTGGCTGCTCTAGGACCGCCCCTAGAGAATAGGGACAGAAGAAGCAGTGACCGAGAGACGTGGCTGGCAGAAAGGGCCCTTCTCCTCCAGGCATAGGAAAACTTCCTCCCCGTCCCTCTCTGGAGAGAATTTACTTGAGAGCTTATCCACCAGGTCCCCAGCACCTTCGACGACTTACACGAGGCGCCATACGGAGCGGACGAGGGCTGTGCCTTTGATCCTCTGGTTGCAGTAACCCGCCGAAACGCCTTCGCTGCCGACACCGCACCGCCATATAGTCTTCTGCGTCTCGTCGAAGACTTGCAGCGTCCATGATTCTGTCGTACAGCTGCCATCAGTCGAGCGTCAACCCTCAGAATGGCTGCGGCAGCGGTTCTGGCGTGCTCCGAAGATTGGACAAGAAGCGGATATGGCTGGCCAACGACCCGGCCTTTGACGAACACGACTCTGTGGGATGAGCTCACGGTCGAGGCTCGATTAAAGCTCATCGCGAACGCGTGGTGCCTTTCGAGAACCAAGTTGGTATGCAGTCTCCATGGCACCCCCCTTCCCGCCTTGCCAGGGCCCGACGGCTCGGGACGCTGCGCGAGAGCATACACGCCGAGCGGCCTCAGACGCTTGCGCAAGTGCACAGTCCTGCTCTATAGACTTCGCGGCGTTGAGACGGGTTCCTTATGCCTCTCCAGGCGTTGCGCCTCTGACTTTAAACTCTAAAGACTAACCGGGGCCACCAGAAACATGACTCGACCTACCCCTCACCACAACTCCTCCGATATGCGATCACCAAACCCTTGATCATTCCCGACGCCACGCCTAAACGCTCACGGCGGCTCTCAGCACAATGCGACATTCCCGAGTCGAGTGACGGGCCGCTTGATCCCGCCGGAACTGGCGAGCAGGCCCGTCAGCGACCTCCGACGCAGGATCTCGCCGCCCCGCCGCCGCCGCCGCCCTCTGATACCCGACGAGAACGTCAAAGGGACGCGATCTTCCATGATCCGAACATGGACGTCCAAATTGACTTCTCATCCGAAGACGGTTTCTATCAGTTCGCCAAGAAAAAGAAGAAGCAGACCGCGGCCTTCAACTGGGACGAGCCCGAGAAGAAGGACGAAGGCACAGGGGACGGTGGCGATGGCGGCAACGGCGGCGACCAGAATGGGGGTGGTGATGCTGGAAACGCTGGAGGCGACGGTTCTGGTGCCGGTGATGGCAACGGAGATGACAAGAAAGACGAAGGCGGAGACCAAAACGCCGACGATGATTGGGGGGCCTTTGCGACTGTTGGCAAAAAGAAGAAGAAGGGCAAGAAAGGGGCAGCTGAGGAGGAGCCCGCCGCCACAGAAACCAAGGGAGACGCATTTCACGAGATCAAGCTTGACGATACAGGGCCATCACTCGATTTGAATTTCTCAGCCGGGACTACAGATGCCAAGTCAAACTCGTTTGGCACCTGGGGCTCCAGCTGGAATACTGGCAATACATGGGATTGGTCTGGCGCCAAAGATGGCGGGACTACTGAAGAAAAGCCCGCCGAAGAGAAAAAAGAGGATTTGGATGCCAATCCCTGGGGCATCAACCGGCCCAAGCCCAAGAAAAAGGGCAAGACCACCTTCAGTTTCGGTGCCTTCGACGAGGTGGAAGAGGAAAAGCCCGAAGAGCCCGCAGAGGAGAAGAAGGACGACGACTTCGGCTTCGGCTTTGGCACAAGCAAGAAGGACAAGAAGAAGAAGAAAGCCAGCATATGGGATCCAGAGCCCGAGGAGGAGAAAAAGGATCCCCTTGCTGACAGTCAAGACCTAGGCTCTACCGGTGCAGGTGATGACTGGGGTGGCTGGGGAACTACGACCAAGAAGAAGGGCAAGAAAGGCAAAGAGCCCGATCCACCAGCGCCTGACCCTCCCGCACCTGAACCAGAGGCACCCCCAGCTGACGATCTGTGGTCGTTCGGCGCCTCCAAGAAGGATAAGAAGAAAAAGAAGAGCACTTTTTCATGGGCAGATGAGCCGGAGCCGGAACCTGAACCACCCAAGGAGCCGGAGCCCGCGCCGGAGCCTCCTGCTGAAGATGACTTCTGGGGTAGTATCACGACCAAGAAAAAGGGAAAAAAGGGCAAGAACGCCGTTGAGGAGGTGAAGGAGCCTGATCCGCCAGCCCCCGACCCACCGACCCCCGAGCCAGAGCCCGAGAAGAAGGAGGAGGAGGACTGGGGCATCTGGGGCGCAGCCACTACCAAAAAGAGCAAGAAGAAGAAGAAGGGGGCAATCGAGGAGATGGACCCTCCCGCGGTGCCAGATCCTCCTCCGGCAGCTCCAGAACCAGAGCCTGCCCCTGTTGAAGATGACTGGGGCATGTGGGGCGCGAGTAAGAAGGACAAGAAAAAGAAAAAGGGTGCCATTGTTGAGGAGCCAGTAGTGGAAGAGGTAAGTCGTGACCCGTAGATGACATCAACCGATTCATTCCATACCGTTTACAAGTCACTGACCTTCGCAATAGCCTAAGGTGGAAGAGCCGGCACCGGAGCCCGAGCCAGAGAAGAAGGAGGACGACGATTTCTGGGGCTCTTTGACGACGAAGAAGGATAAGAAGAAGAAGAAGGGCAAGAACGCGGACCCGGAACCAGAACCGGAACCGGTGGTAGAGCCCGAGGTACGCATGTTCTCCCAATCAAATAGTTCGTTGATGGGCAATGCACGGCGAAGAGCAAAAGCTCTGGACCGTCATCAGTATTTCCACTCTTACTTGAATATTTTATACTAATGAAAATACTCAAAGCCCGAGCCTGTCCCTGAACCGGAACCGGAGAAGAAGGAAGAGGACGATATTTGGGGCTTTTCTACTTCCAAGAAGGACAAGAAGAAAAAGAAGAAGGGAGTTGTTGAGGAAGAGCCACCTAAAGAGCCGGAGCCGGAGCCGGAACCAGTCAAGGAAGAGGAGAAGCCCGCTGAGGATGATTTCTGGGGCTCGCTCACCACTTCGAAGAAAGACAAGAAGAAGAAAAAGAAGGGTGTCCTCGAGGAGGAGCCCCCGAAGGAGCCGGAGCCGGAGCCTGTTCCGGAACCCGAACCTGAACCCGTCAAAGAGGACAAGCCAGCCGAGGACGACTTCTGGGGCACAATTAGCACATCAAAGAAGGACAAAAAGAAGAAGAAGAAAGGTGTCCTAGAAGAAGAACCGCCGCCCAAGGAGCCGGAGCCGGAACCCGAACCCGAACCCGCACCTGTCGTCGAGGAGAAGAAGGAAGAAGACGATATATGGGGATTCAGTACCTCTAAAAAGGACAAGAAAAAGAAGAAGAAAGGTGCTGTTGAGGAGCCTGAGCCAGTACCGGAGCCTGAACCGGAGCCCGAGCCTGAACCCGTCGTCGAGGAGAAGAAAGAGGAGGAAGATGACCTATGGGGTTTCTCGACCAGCAAGAAGGATAAGAAGAAAAAGAAGAAGGGTGGTGTTGAAGAGCCTCCACCTGAGCCTGAACCAGAACCTGTTGTGGAGGAGAAGAAGGAGGAAGATGACCTTTGGGGATTCAGCACCTCCAAGAAGGACAAAAAGAAGAAGGGCAAGGCTGCTGAACCTGAGCCCACTCCTCCGCCCCCTCCACCGGCACCCGAACCAGAACCCGAAGCTGATATCTGGGGCACTTCTACTTCCAAGAAAGACAAGAAAAAGAAGAAGAAGGGTGTCGTGGAGGAGGAGCCTCCTCCTCCACCACCCGAACCGGAGCCAGTCGTGGAGCCGGAACCGGAACCGGAACCAGAGCCCGCGGCTGAGGCGGATAGTGCCTGGAGCTTCTGGGGTGCCACGAAAAAGACAACCAAGAAGAAGGGCAAAGATTCAAGTGCTCTGGTCGAACTGGAGAAGGAGCCCGAGCCAGCACCTGATCCACCCCCTGCCGTGCCCGAGGCTCCGGATGCCGGGGGTGAAGATGACTTCTGGTCGACGTTTGGCAGCAGCAAGAAGGACAAGAAGAAGAAAAAGAACGCCGATGGCAGTCTCAAACCTGATTCGATCGAGGAGCCCAAGGCCGATGACTCCTTGGCCCTTTCCACAGACAAGAGTAAGTTCAGCAAAAATGTGCCCGTCGAAGTCGAAGGATCCCACATCAATGGTCTCAAGCCCGACTCTGTCGCATCGACCCTGGATAGCAAAGTCGACGATGAAGACTGGCTCTGGGGCACATCGAACAAGAAGAAATCCAAGAAGAATGCATTGGCTGATCCTCCCCCTCCAGCTCCCACTCCACCCTCCATGGACATGGAGGAACCTGCACAAGAACTCGAGACGAATGTTTGGGATGATGCACCATCCAGCTCCAAGAAGTCCAAGTCGAAAGATAAGGACAAGGACGACAAGAAGAGCAAGGAGAAGGAGCCCAAACTGAGCAAAAAGGAACTTGAGAAACTGGAGAAGGAGAAGAAGAAGGCCGAGAAGGAGCGCGCCAAGCAAGAAGCCAAGGAAGCGGAAGAGGCTGCCCAGCGGGAGGCCGAGGAACAGGCAGCTCGCGAAGCCGAAGAGCAGGCGCAGCGAGAAGCAGAGGAGCTGGCGGCAAAGGAGGCCGAAGAGCAAGCCGAACGGGATCGTTTGGAAGCCGAGGCGGCTGAGATTACGAAGGAGGAGGAAGAACTTGCTGCGCTGACAGCGAAACAGGCCAAGCGCAAACTCACAAAGAAGGACCAGGAGAAGTTCAACCGTCTCACTGAGAACGCGAACCGTCGCGCCGAGGAGCAGGCTGCCAAGGAGGCCGAGGAACAGGCCGCAAGAGAAGCTGAAGAGGCGGCTGCTCGGGAAGCCGAAGAGGCGGCCGCCCGCGAAGCCGAGGAACAAGCTGAGCGGGAGCGCCTCGAAGCTGAAGAGGCCGCTGCAAAGAAGAAGTCCAAGAAGAGCTCAAAGTCCGACGAGAAGGACAAGAAGTCTTCCAAGTCCAAGTCCAGCAAGGACAAGTCGTCGTCCAAGAGCAAGGACGAAGCCGCCGATAAGGACGATAAGGACGATAAAGACAAGGATCTCCTGGATCTCGACAACATCGAACTTGACCCTGCCGAAGTCGACGAGCTCTTATCTCCGACAACGAGCAAGGATAAGTCCGACGCTTTCTCCTTCTGGGGTAGCTCCAAGAAGAAAGGTTCGTTGCCTCAGGCCAGGGCGCCATCGCCCCCACCTCCCCAACCGTGCATACGCACCCCAGATTGCCAATTTCGTGCTAACTGTTCGGCAGGATCCGAGATTAAAGATGCTGACTCGAGCAAGATTCTGGAAGATGCTACTGGCGACAAGGACACGCCATCCTCTTCCAAGGATGTCGCGGCTGATACCTCGATGAAGAAGAGCAAGAAGAGCAGCAAGATCGCTGACAAGCTCAAGGCCTTTGAACCACCGGTTGAACCCGACCTGATTGACATCCCGCCCCCGCCACCTCCGCCACCGGTGGAAGAGGACAGAAAGAAGTCCAAGTCCAAGTCCAAGAAGGATGTTGATTTCTTGGATGACGACTACTTCTCCCACAAGAAAAGCAAGAAGACCGAGATACCTGGCAGCTTCCCCATTGACGACGAGGACGAGATAATCGAAGTCATCGAGATGTCGCCAAAGAAGAGCAAGAAGAGCAAGAAGTCGCGCGACATCCCGCCCGAGGCTCCGCCACCGCCGCCTGCTGTCCCTGACGCGCCGCTTTCCCCTCCACCTGAGGTCAAGTCTTCAAAGAAGGACCGACCCAAGATCAATCGCGACGGCGGCTCGTCATGGGGTGGGTGGTCTGCGACACCTAAGAAAGACGAGCGCAAGTCTTCATCCAAGTCCAAGTCGGAAGAGAAACGCTCCAGGTCAGAGCGCAAGGAGCGAGAGGAGAAGACTTCATCCAAGGGTTCTTCGTCAGATAAGGCCGAGCGGCCGCGAGCAGAGAGGGCTTCATCCAACCTCATGACCCCACGCATGACCAGCGTGTTCAACAGTACACCTCCGGTTTCGCGATCATTGTCGACACGCGAAAAGCGTCATAGCAAGTCAAGCTCCTCGCGCCGCCAGTCGATGGAAATGTCGGGTGGTCTCATGTCTCCACCCGCCGAGGACATACCCGAGATGTCGTCCAAAGCCGCGAAGATCCTCGGATATGGTATGGACAAGAGCAACCGCAAGAGCAAGTCGCGTCGTCCCGCTGAAGATGACGACATCGTCATGGTCGACGCGGCCGATGCTACCTCGAGCCCCGATAAGTCGTCCCGTCGGAAGGCGCGGATGAAGACAGAGGATGATATTGTCATGGTCGACCCTGATGTCCCCGTGGATGTCACACCCCTCAAACGCTCCAACTCCAGTGCCAAGAAGGGCTTCTCTGGCCTCTTTGGAGGCCTGATGTCCAATACCCCAAAGTCCGAACTGCGTCCTGAGCCCCGACGACGCAATACCTACCACACGACGGACGACGAAGGCAGGCCCGACAAGAGAGCTCGACGCTCTGCACGTGAGAGCGAAGCAGAGACACCCACCGCCGACCCTGAAGCCGAAGCTCGTCGCGCGGCACGGCGTGCGAAGAGGGTAGAGGAGAAGGCAGCTGAAGAATCACGTCTTGCCAAGGATGAGGCCCGACGCGAGAGGCGCAAACGCCAGGAAGAAGAAGACGAAGCCCGCCGTCGAGAAGAGCACGAGGCCAGACGGGCTGAACGTCGCGCACAAAAGAAGGCTGAAGCGGAGCGTCTCGCCTCTGAAGCCGATGCGGCCAAGGAAGCTGAGCGAGCTGAACGTCGTCGCCTGCGTAAGCTTGAAAAAGATGCTTCTGCCGCTGCTGCGGGTGGTGAAGAGACCGAGGCAGAACCGCGACGGTCTGCGAGAGAAGACCGGCGCAGGTCGCGCTACGGCGACACTGAAGAGGAGGAAGCTCGCAGGAAGCGCCATGAAGCAAGGCGTGCTGCTCGAGACCAGGCAGAGGTCAAAGCTAGTCGTCGACGATCCGCTCCTCCCGATGACTATGTCTATTCGTCGAGGTCAAAGCACGATGATGATCGGAGACAGAAGCGACCTGCTTGGCCTCACTCCGGCACCTCTTCATGGGTGAAGGAGCATTCTGACGCAGGTCCGCCTCCTGAAGATGGGCAAGCTACAGACGCACCGCCCCAAACCGATGATGACGAGGCACGACGGGCAGCTCGCAGAGCTCGACGTCGATCCAAGTATGAGGATGGTGGCGGCGATCTTGACGACGAGCAAAGACGCCGTCGTGCGCGACGCGAGGAGCGTGAGCGCCTCCGCGGAGGCTCGGACGGTAGTGGTGAAAAGGCTCAACGCGAGTCTGTCTTCATGGACACTACGCCCAGAAGCAGCTGGTGGAAAAAGCTCACTGGCGGTGGATAGATTGATGCTGTTTTATGTATGTTGGATATGTGTTGCAGTATCTGGGTGCAATCTCCAACTTTTATGTCATGTACGTGCTTGGGTAGCGGTTGGGCTGGTAGAACGTGGGATGGTGTTTATCGGTTGATCTTCACTGTCTTGGACAACACTCCTCAAGTCCAAAGAATTGTTTGGAGCGGATGGGCTGCATCTTCAATACCCTCTTGGGATATGTCAGCATTGGGTGGTGCAAATTTCCTTGATCGTCCTCATGTCAGCGGCACGGGTTTGTCTGTGAGGTGTATGAGAGAAAGAGGCCATGTATCTTGACATGGCGGGTATCATTGTCACGGTGTTACAGAGCTCTGTGTGGGTGCAGGTTACATCCATACCAGCACCTTGGGGCCCATGCCGATCGAATGCTGTTCTGTTTTGATGAGCATTATATACCCCAACCTTCTGTCAAGCGAGCGAGCGATCAACTTAGATACCTATTACTGTTGTCTTATTGTAGCGGAAATGGAAAGTTCTTTACCAACCTTTGAGGTGTATGCAGCAAGTCTTGCAGTCTCTGCTGTGTTCCACGTCTACGTCCTTAGCCCACAGTCACGCATTGGCAAAGGGAGACAGGGCACCCATGGGGGTTGCTGGCTGTCCTGCAGAAGCGCAAGCCATATTTGATTACACGCAATGTTTCGGGTAGACATGGGGGTCCCTACATCTCGGTAGTGTGTGTCCGGCCCGGGACCGACAAACGGACGTAGGTTGCAGGAGTGCTAGCTCTCCTCGACTGACATCTCAGATATCTTCCACCCATATGTACTCACTCACATTCATCCCGCTTCTCAGCGCGGCAAGGAAAATCTTGTCTAGGCACTCGCAACCAGGCAACAATCACTGCGGCCAAACAAATGACATTGTAGCGCACTGTGACATCAACAAACAATGGACAACAGCGGTCGTGGACGAGTGGTTCAAGTCGCTCCCCTCCCATCAATTACAAATGGCCTCCAGGGAGAAATCACGGGTTCGAACCCCGTCGGCCGCAATGCTTTTTGTCGTTCATCTGCCTTTTTTGTTTGCAGTCTCGCTCCTGGGCGCATAAGCTGGACCCAGCTGGGTCCCTTTTCTCTCGTATGGCTATGATCGACGTCTACTCGTACGTCACATCAATGATACTGGTCACTTGGGATTTGCGTCGTCATTCCTGCCCAAGAGAACCTAACGTACGGGGGAGAAAAGGAAAACGCATTTCGTCTACACCAGCCTCTCGAGCCATCACTTGGCATCGGCTTGTCATGCGAGCTCTCATTGGCTGCCCTTTGTCCCGGTCGTAAATACCAGTGCGTCTGATGTGGGAGGCGGTGCCTTGATTTCGTGGCGGGTCCGGACGTTGGCGGTGGGTCCACGAACAGCCTCACGATTCGCTCTCCCCGGGAGGGCGGTGTCGTTCGCCTTCGGGTTCAAATATCATTTCCCAACACGTCGATCGCTTCTTGCGCTGTTTAATTCCTTCAAGCCAACCCTTCATAGTTTCTCAAAGTTCAATGCTCGTCTATATGGCCTTTGAGGCCCCCGAATAAGACGCGGTAACTAAGTGAGTTTCCGTATGGGCCTGTTTGTGACGTCAATGCCTCCTGCGCCTATAAATCGTGGTTCCACTATTCAGGATCTAACGAATTGACTCTAGGCTTTCGCGGCGCATACGAAACATATGCCAGCGCCGCTCGCTGAGCACAGTCTGGTAGTAGGCGGCGTGCTTGTCAACATAAGCCCCTAAGCTCTAAAGGCCGAGCTAGCTTTGTCCCACAAGCGCCATTGAGCACCGCCGTCAATGTGCAAGCTTGTCGGAGTTGAGAAAGAGAGGCTTCTTTGCTTCGAGCAACACAATGGAATTATGGCCACAATATGAAAAAAAATATCGGCCGCCATCTTTCACCACCAGAGCTCATAAACATCACGAAAATATCCGCCAGTGGAGGCGATTGTTTCAGCCTCTGGAAGTTGGTATACGTGCCCGAGAGGATGTGTTATACGGAACTCCTAACTAAAATCTGCGAGTCTTGCGGGCACCCGAGGAAATTCGAGACCAAGAAGGAGCACAAGTGCTTCATGGTGCTGCGAGGCAACAGAACCTTCGGCCGCTGCGGGAAACGCGACGGCCCTTACAAGACCCAGGTGACCAAGGGGCTGTGTCCCGATTGCAAGTCGTCCGACGACATCGAGTATGGGCTGCCGAGCCCCAGTAGTGCTATAAGAGAGTTCCTGAATTCGTAACTTAGTTATACATGGACCACTTTTCCAACTTTTCAGCCCTGTGAGATGGTCCAACGAAATTCTTCTGATGAGTACAAATATACAAAAATGCAGATATGGTAGAGTTGGATGTTGGTGCGGCGTCATAGTGCCGAAAGGAGGGTTGTGGACCGGCTTGTTGGTATCCAATCATGTTTCACGTGACGGTTGGCAATGCAAGGTGGGTGTGCCACATCGATGCATATTGACTCATAAGTACACCGCGAGCATGGTGGAACATGCCCTTCAGTCTGCATTTCTCTGCCTCTGTTATAGCTCGTCTTGTAACCACGTAACTCAATCCGCACTGGAACTCCAGCTTCTATAAATGGGCGACCGGACTGCGAGACGGCACCGCCGCCTCCTTTCTTGGAACGAGATAAGTAACTAACACACAAATACCTCGCTTCGGCTGAATCTGACTTCACGTCTCAGGGCCATGGCAGAGGTGTGCTCCTAACGACGACCTGTGTTTATCTGTCAGGTGCTGATGGTATAGGGATAATGAGTATATTCAAACAGGGTATCGGTGAGGGATACTTTGCCACAAACCTGTGCCTGCAATACGGCTGACAGTCTAGATAGAAAGGCCTCTTTCTCTTATCTCAAGTCAATTGGGACGATATTTCAAACCCATAATGAGACAGGTGTGTTGGGAAAGTCTAGTGAAGTCGCCAAATGAGCTAATGCCGTTAGCAAATATCTGGTCACACCTCCTCGGCGCAGGCTATTTCATTGTGTTGTTCTTGCAGTTTTTCAGATCAGAGATCAAGATGCAGAATGTGAGGCTATTGGACGTCGCTGCTGTCGGGACCTACTACATCTGTGTGTCAGTGTGTTTCGTCCTGTCAACAATATTCCACACTTTCTCAGATCACAGCCCTGGCATGCACAAATTCGGCAATGAGCTAGATCATCTCGGCATCGTTCTGGTCATGTGGGGCACGGGTATTTCTGGTACTCATTTCGCGTTTTACTGCCACGACACATTGCGCAATGTATATTTCGCCTTGTTGACCGTGACTGCTCTTGGTTGTGGTGTTTTCACACTTCAACCAAAGTTCAGGAAACCTACGTACAGAACAGCGAGGTTTCTCATGTATGTTTTCCTGGGTTCGAGCCTGTTTGCACCATGCATTCACGGCCTGTTGCGTTTCGGTGGAGCGATAGAAGAGATGATGGGTTTGAAGTCTTTCCTCGGATTAGCTGCCATCAACTTCACAGGAGCTGCTGTGTACGCAGCCAGGATCCCTGAGCGATGGTATCCCGCGACCTTTGATCTCTTGGGCCAAAGCCACAACTGGATGCATGTGCTGGTCTTCACTGGCGCTGTAGTTCGGCTACAGGGTCTACTGGCTGTGACAGAATCATGGCAGTCACAAACACAGGAGCACGGGTTTTGTTAAAGTTGAATGGAAGACTCCTATTATCATGAATTATGGGCTACTACGAATGTCAATGCACGTACTACTATATTTCTGGCAAGACTGTGAGCGTAAAATACACGCCGCGCAACTCTACTTGAATATTCCAAACGCATCTCCATTCCCTGACCTTGAGAAGAATAAGCGTAGATTAGGTAGAGCAGGTAGCAGAGCCGGGGTCGGTGCTGTTGCTGCCAGTGACGCTGAAGTCGACGGTGTAGTGATCATCCCCACGCCACTGCCCATCATTGGTAGCATAGCTTTGGTCCCAGGAGGCGGAGTACTACATTTGGTAAGCAAAAGGTTGCTAGTTTCGCACCCAAGGTGCCGAATAGACTTACCAAGGAGCAAATCTGAACGCCGGAGCCACCATTCTGGATCAGCATATACGTATTATAGAATTGACACGTCTGGTAGTTGCCGCCAGAGTCAGGGTGAGCTCTGTTGTACTCGCTCTGAGCCGAGCAGGCCTCGGCGCAGAGGGCCGGGTCAAAGGGGCCGCTGCTAAACGTCTTCACGCCCATGTAGGTGCTGCATCCCGAGGGCTCGTTGATTGCCACCTGGCCAAGAGTGGTAGAGGTGTAGCCGTCAGGAGCATCAAACGACTCAGTATTGTAGCCATTAGAGCCGGCGATGACGACGTGGAAGTCCCTGCGCCACTGGCCGTTGTTGTCGGCGTTGGTGTCGTAGACGGGGCCGCCCCAGAAGACACACTTGATCACGGTGGTGCTAGGGGGATCTGGGCAGCTAACGCCCGGGTCCTGAAGACACGATCAGTATTGTATATCTCAGGTAGAATAGCTAAGCCATGGTCTTACGAGTGATGGATCTCTTTCAAAGAAAATGTTGAAAGCATTGCAACCATGGATGGCCTCGCACTTTGAGGCACATTCATCGGCACTGTAGCTGTCCAGAGAAGTGTAGCCCATGTAAGCGTAGGCTGAGTTAGAGCCTTGCAGGTTCTTAAAAGAGCGCTTGAAGCCAGACGGTGCTTGGGCATTCTCCGCCGTCGAGAAGAAGGAAGAATCGGCTAAGAAGGCCTCCGCCGTGTCAGGCTGAGGTGTCGGGCCTGACCCCAGAGGCTGTGGCGAGCACTCATCCCGCTCGATGACAGCAGCTCTGCCTCGCCTCTTGGGGCCTGGAGCGAGTGCTGTCGTGACTGACTGGCTGAGAGGTGAAGCAGTGACTTCGGCGCCTGCGCTGAAAACAGCAGCGTTGCTGTCATATGGCACCGTGGTGCTTCCAGCACCAATCGGAACCACAACCTTCGAAGGGGTCGGCACTGCGTCAATCGAAGCCCAATCGAAACTCTGAGATTTGGCGAGGGCTGCAAGGCCCAGGGTGAGTGTGAAGGCCTTCATGGTATTGCATTCACTGAGGAAATGATAGTTAGAAGTATTAGCTATTACAGTTCCACAGCCTTGCGTTGACGACAGAGGGACGAGTATTAAGGAAACTAATCTCAGGAGGAATTTGTTTTATATACACCCGACCGAAGCCTTTCAAAGGTTCTTGCAGAATACTATCTAAGTCATCAAGGCAACTGAGGAACAATACAGACGCCTCACCTGAAGCTGAGTCTTCGCAATGGCTCCCTTACCTGTTCTGCAAAGTCAAAAGAGAACGTCAACGTACCAATCAGCACGAATCATATACGACATCTCAGAAGTAGTCTAGATCCTTGCACTTAGCTCATGCGCTGTAGGTGCAACCATCAGGCAGGGCTCAACAGGACAAATTCTTGATAAATGTGCTGTCAATACATACGCATGTAGTGTGGCAGGTAGCTGTTCGTGGCATCTGTGGCTTCGAACTAGTTCAAGGCTAAGAGCTCAAGCAGGGGTAGTTCAGGCAGGCTATAACGTTAATTGCTAACTTGTGGGTTCAATACGAGGAAACTGAACAACCGTCCGCAGACCTGCTTCAATTGGAATCAGAAGCCACACTTATTACTTCCGCAAGTACTTAGAGAGTAGGATCGGTCAAAAGGTCCGAGCTCGTGCTCTCCGAGGCCCGTCTCAGCGGCAACGTGCCTGTATTATCGTTGTGATGGTCCTCGTCTGCCAATCATAGACCCGATTCGTTCGGTTCGGTTCGACACAGGCGGAGCTATAGTATTGCTACACACTTATCGAGTTTTTGCAGGCTCATAAGCCACCGGGGCCCATTTTGATCCAGAAGCCTGTCGGAGACGGCAGATCGCTCTCGACTAGAGTTGCAAGACCGCACCTCGGTGTATTTTACGAGACCTAACTTCCACCATGTGCTTGGGCATGTGGGCTTGGTTGAAATGCCTCAATATCTGGAAAGGCGGCAAGACGCCCACTTCAGCCAGCGAACTCCATCAGTATTTCCGGCCTTCAGAAGGGGTGGCTGATTGTCGACGTTCTCACTAGTGTTCAGCCGGCACGAGCCGGATCTGCAATACCTTCTTTTTCGGGCCTTTGGTGGGGCTCCCATTGGCCAGGCTCTCCCAAAGGAGAGCAGCCCTGGTCGTCAGCTGCAAGGTCCCAAGACAGACGCCTCAGCTTGGCTCTAGACGCGCAGGAATGAGTATTACGAGTCACCTCTTTCTTTTGCGTGGGTGATACGTCGATGGGACCCGGCCGCACGATCCTGCTTTTTCGCCTACTATTCCCACCTGCATTATGCGCTCTATGACCCACGTTTTAATATCTCGGGACGGCCTAATTGGCTGGTAAACGTTCAGTCGTCTTTTGCGTAGTTAGTTTCTCCGAGTGACGTAACATAGGTAGAGGCAGCGTTCTGGACGTCTATTCGAAGGGCCAGTCAACTTTTAATTGAGTCAGTTGGGCCTTTCGAGGCTCAGAATTGAGCAACGTAGCTTGTGACAATACAGCCCCAATATTGTCAGCCGAACACCGTCATGTGAACATCAAACTGATAATTCCTTCAGCTAAGAGCCACGCCCGTTTTACACTTCAGCTGGGCGCAGAGGGATCTATTAGATAGGTCTCTCGGAATACATCTGCGACGTGGAGTAGAAGAAACTCGGCGCCACTATGGTCATCCAATATTCTCGCATCCCAGAGGCGTATTCTTTTCAAGAACCTGTAGTGTTCAACGAAGTCACCTGAACCCTCGTTCAAACATTTCTCAGACCGTGGTGCGTTACAGATAGTGTGCATAACTGGAACAAGGGGTGCCGTACACACTCTCACGATCACATCAAGTAATCCAGATACTCTATGCCTTTGTGGGTGACATCGATATACTACATGGGTGTCAGATGCTGCTTAGCGTCTCGCCTTCCAATAAAACTGCGATACGGGGGTGGTGATATATGGACCAATTGTGGCAGCCAATCTTTCAGAAGAGGCGCACCTGTACACATGGGAATTGACTTGTCCACGCCATATTTGATTGTGCTCAGTAGCACATGTACTGGTTCTACGCTGTTGGTTGCCGACTGAATCAATGTAGGCACACATATGTCATGAGGATATGCTTAGGGTGTCTTTCGTCTATTCTCCGTTGTCAATTGCTAAGCAAGTATCTAGTGTTGAGTTTGCGAACATAAACCAAATTTTGTTGCCACCCTGCCCAACCTTCCCGCAATGACCGTCTATGCTGAAGACCACGATGCAGCGGCGCATCCGTCCTCTCTAACCAATCTCTGCAGCACCGCGAGCAGACCCCAAGTGACATGAACGTCACTACGGCGTGCCCACGTCTGCTTGTACCCGAGCGTGGTGCGTGGCTCGGTGTACATGTCGGGTGTAGAGCGGCATTGCTTCATAGAGGAGTTGTGAGGTCCTGAATAACGATCTGATACCAGCGACGCATGAGCTCCGAAGAGCCGGCGCGGCTTGGATGGGAAGGGCCCGTGGCGGGAAGCCACTCTCGAAATGAGGGAGAACCTTGAGCCTTTCACATAAAGTCGTCGTCACCGAAGTCGTCGTCGTACGTGGCGGTATCCTGGGTGTTGGCTCGGGAGGTAACCAGGGTCGTCTTGGTCTTCTGTGCCTTGGTCTTCTTTCCACCCTTCTCAGCGGCCTTCTCCTCCTTCAACTTCTCGTTGCTGAGAGCCGTGAGGGTGCTTGCAATCTTCTTGATCTGGTCGCTGGGGAGATCCTTGGCCAACTGCTTGGAAAACTCCTGAAGGAACAGTGTGTAGTGAGCCTTCTTGGAGTTGTTGCCGATGATGGGAACCAGGACGCTGCGCATGTTTTCAAACTGCAACTTGGTCTGGGGGTTGAGCAGAGGCAGCGAGCCCAAGTCGACGGTCTTGGTGGGGTCCTTGGGGTCGATGGGAATGGCGGACCCGGCTGTGGTGGTCTTTCGAGTGGTGACACCAATGCCGCTGAAGAGATCGGCAGCGTGGTTCAAGTCGGACTCGATCTCGGTGCGCTTCAGTCGCTCACGGCGCTCAGCCTCGGTCTCATCCTCGCTATCGCTGCCCTCGGCGAGCTGTCTGGCGCGCTCGGCCTGGTGCTCGAGGATGCGCTGCTTCTTGGACTTTTTGGCGGCGGCGGCTTCAGCATCAGCCTTGGCCTTGGCTTCGGCAGCCTTCTTGGCCTTCTCGCGCTCTACTTCGGAGTCTTCGGCGGCGTCCCACGAGTCGAGGACCTGGGTTGCTCGGTCAGCATTCTCGGGGGGTCGGACAACGGCGTGGCGGCAGGCTCTGAACTCACATCGCTATCCTCGCCTTCCTCATCGTCGAACTTGTTGCCGCGGCGAACGACACCGGCGGGAGGGGAGGAGGGAGGAGTGGTGCTGGCGTCCGACTCCTCTTCGTCTAGATGGGAAAAAGCGGTCAGCCAGGTTCAGGGCTAGTCGGAGACGGGTAGGCGGCGGGATGCACCCCCAGGGTCTTCAGGCAGGTCGCGTCGATTGGCAACGGGGCCTTCCAATGAAAGAGACAAAACGAGGCCGGCAGACTCCACCGAGCCCTATGCGACACGCTCTGTGCACCGGCTTCTAGAGGGGTTGCCAACGCGCCGCGCTGAGAACCCCCGAAGGGCGATGACGGAGATTGTGTGTATGTGGCCTCTCGGGCCTAGAGATGCGCGCCTTCGCGACGGGGAGAGGGAAACTTACCCCACTGCTTCTGGGCAGGCATCTTGATCGTCTGGATGGTTTCTGGGCGGGTTACGACAGCGGCGGGAGGCTTGCGCGACGCAAAATGCGGTGTCTTCTGTCGACTCGGTCGTGAGGATGATGCTGGCAGTTGAGGAAAAGAGTTCGAAGGGATGGAGGCCGTGAGGATTTTTGGGGGGTTGTGCCTAATTTCCAGCTGGTGCGACAGATGCCCAAGTGGCAGCGCAAAAAACGGCTGGGCTGCAAGAGACGGAGGGGGGTGGTGGAGGGGAGGGGAGGGGGGGCGCCGCGCTTTGGGCGATGAGGGGCAGTGTCACGGTATCGGTATCTGGTTTTGCCAGGGCACTCTCACCCAAATTTCGACCCGACTCGGACTCTTGCACTGCCAGATATCCCATCCCACCTGCGGCAAGCAACCCCAGTAACCCCCTACAGGACTAGATGACGTAGTCGCATCCATCACACGCACGTGTGCCATGGCCTTGGTCGAGGATCTGTGTGAGTCACCACCATCTGGCTGCATTCGGATCCCATGTCTGGGCAAGAAGCATCCAAGGTTTATGTATTGTTTTCGCAAAATGGTATAGTTATCAATGGACAACGTCAAAACCCACAGCACAAGCACAACCTGGGAAACGCGTCCAGGCTCCGCTCCCGCCTCTGTGGAACGTTTTAGTCACATTGGGACGGCCCCAGGTACCGCAAACCTTGACCCAATCCAGAGACTATCAAAGCTTGCAATGTTCATTCCCTCGCCTCACACCTCGGTCGACCCGTTAGCAACTGTAGACACATACTTCTGACAACATGCTTTCACCTAAATGTGATAAAGATGGATACACATCACGACGACACACCCCAGAAATCCATGCAAACTGGAATCCCCTCAACTCACTCCACTTGTTCGGTGTTCGCGTCTAACACAGGTCATGTTTGTTGCGATCTCGCGTGTGAAGGGACCAAGGTCAGAGCTGGAGCAGTCATCGGCTGTCTGCATATAAGTAATTTTGCATCCCAGTGTCGAGTTGTATCCTTGTGCTGGATTAGAAACCTTGAATCAAGGGGATTGCAGATGCGTGACAGCACTATGCTCTACACAAATGCGTTGCCCATTACCACGCCGGTAGGTCCGGAAAGCCACGGGTAGCGAGACAAGGCTTGGGGCCGTTGCTGCATCGACGTCTCATAGTGCTACTCATGCAAGATTGCATCCAACCCCGTCCTGAGTATCGCATAGGACAGATGGAGCCATCAGAATGAGTCACCTGGAAACTTGCTCAATGAATCGCGACCTTGCCATCCACTTACTCGCTACTCCGAGAGGGCTGCAAGAGAACTACCACTAGGCGAACTGTGAACACGACGGGGCACTCGTCGCACGGCATCCTTCATACCTCAGGAAATAGATGGCTACACGAGGTCAAATTTTGCTGATAATCCTTTGTTGTACAGGCTGACCGAAGCTCACTGCAGAATTTCGCTGACTCAGCTCACCTAGGACCGGCCGTCAACGGTGATTCGCCGTCCACAGCGCCCAAGCTGGCGAGAATAAGTCGGGATCCCCTTTGTCTCCCAGCCCCTGCAAATCCCGACATTTCCTGACCAGCTGACCCCCTGACAGAGTTGGAGCCCTATAGAAACGTTAGTGTCCTTAGAGTTCAGCCTCATTCCTCCCGATAAACCGGGTCTCTGTTTGCCCAAAAATGGACGGTCTGTGACTGGATGCAAGCCGTCAGCACTATGCGCCGTGAAGTTAGTAGCACGGGAGCCACCTTCATGGCTCCGCCTTTCGCCTCTATGCTCGTAAAGCGAAAGCCAGTCAGATTTCATGCCGGTTTCTTACGCTGTCTCCTGTATTTCCCTTTGTTTGTCAATGCCATTCTCCGCGGGCATGTCGTACCTAATATATAAAACTCTGCCGCCTGAGGCATGTATACCCATTCCTTTGCATTCACCAGACCATATGACAACCACCTTATTTGTCTCTGAAGACAACCACACATCAAGCCACCTCAAACGATCATCTCCTAACCACTCGACATATATAACCACCCCATATGTTGTCAACTAAAGCCCAGACAAAGCTTTGCTCCCCTAAACAAGCAGTCCAGCTCTCCAGGACCCTGACACCACTGCTCCAGGGATCGTCAATCGGATACCACGCTGGCTTGCGGATCTCCTTTGCCTCAGTTTATCAGCATGGAGACTTAAGGCCCTTCTCTACCACTTCCAGCAGGAATCTCCGCGACATTTTCCCCGCCAAAGAAACGGAACACATCCGCCAAACACTCCCGGCTTGGCCTCATCATGGCTATACAGAACAGGAGATGCTGGATGTAGTCCCGGCCCATCGAGAAGTCAAGACCTGGGGGGACTGGACGGCATGGAAGATCATGAGGATCTGCCGCTGGGGTATGGACTTTGCCACTGGGATGGGGAAAGAGCAGAAGGTCGACAAGACGAGCCCTACAACTGCTGTCTCGACCATCAAGCCCCTGACAGAATCCCAATGGCTCGTCCGGTTCTTGTTTCTGGAGTCCATCGCCGGAGTCCCAGGAATGGTGGCCGGTATGCTTCGCCATCTCCACAGTCTGCGGAGACTGAAGCGTGACAACGGCTGGATCGAAACCCTGCTGGAAGAATCATACAACGAGCGTATGCATCTACTTACGTTCATGCGCATGGCAGAGCCAGGGTAAGTAATTGTAGTCTCCCTGTAACAGTTTCGATGCTGACCCTCCCACCCAGTTGGTTCATGAAGCTCATGATACTCGGTGCGCAAGGAGTCTACTTCAACTCCCTCTTCATCTCGTACTTGATCTCCCCAAAGATCACTCACCGATTCGTGGGCTACCTCGAGGAGGAGGCCGTTCACACCTATACAATGGCCATCAAGCAGATCGAGGAGGGCCACCTACCAAAGTGGACCGACCCGAAGTTCCAGATCCCCGAGATCGCCGTCAAGTACTGGCACATGCCAGAGGGCAAGAGGACGATGAAGGATCTCATCCTTTATGTGCGTGCCGACGAAGCTTGCCACAGAGGTGCGTATTTTCCCACGGCATAGGCCAGACCTTACAGTCTTCCGCTATATGTTTCGGACCCTGCTAACACATGGCGTGCAGGAGTCAACCACACACTGGGCAATCTCAACCAGAAGGAAGACCCAAACCCGTTCGTGAGCGAATACAAGAGCGACCGACCGCCACCCCGGCCGGCCGCGAGACCTGAGGGCTACGAACGGGCCGAGGTCATCTAAGAGAGACCCTTGTATCAACAACATTTAGAATTTCGAGGGGCATTACTGGGCGTTACATGCATCATGCTTTTAAAAACACGGGTAGAATAGAAGGGCGATACCCAATATCGGCGGTCGCCTGCTGGAGTTCAAGGCGGCCAAAAGACGAGAGCAATCTCAGCACTGAGACAAGGAGATGATGAAGGTGCCAATTCCTTTTGTATTAAAACCTCTTGTACACAATACCTCAAAGCTGTAGAGTATGCGATCCTTGAGATGGATCCTCGCACAGCTTTCTCTGAAATACCCAGCTCATGAATCTGAAACGATTTCTCGTACACAACTCGCTATGGAATTCGTATCCCCATCCCTGCGGGCATCTAAGCTGAATAACATCACTGAGCCGACTGGATGCATAGTCGATTATTACATCGTAAACTGGAACTGGATGTACTTAATCGGATTAGTGCCACTATACCCCGTCTACTCCGTAACTGACGAGCGTGGCCTTGATGGACTATACTGCCCTACAATTCATGATTTGTCGTCTCACTGACTAGTGTAGCTTTGAAGTGTCCGTTTATCCGAAATAGCTCGATCCTCCTAGCATGTGGCGAGCGAGAAAGAGAAAGGAGGGGGGGGGGGGGGGGGGGGGGGGGGGGGGGGG